>NW_026993208.1:0-17772 GCF_028769735.1 Zonotrichia leucophrys gambelii
TGGTGCCACCTTCATCTGGGAACCATCTGCGTATCGTGGATTTCAGGAATCAGCCGCCTCCAGCCACAGGCCCCGAACACAAACCACGGCCCTTTTCAGGCAAAAAAATCACCCGCCCGCTTTGGCTGCAGATTGCAGGAGCCACTTCCCCATATCAAACCAGCCCGACTCGGCACTGGTGCCACCTTTCATCTGGGAACCATCCTGCGTATCGTGGATTTTCAGGAGCCAGCCGGCCACTCCCAGCCGCAGGCCACCGAACACGAACCACGGCCCTTTTCCCTGGCAAACAAAACTAACCACCCCGCTTCTGGCTGGCAGATTGCAGGAGCCACTTGCTCTATCAAACAGCCTGACTCGGCATGGTGCCACCTTTCATCTGGGAACCATCTGCGTATGTGGGTTTTCAGGAGCCAGCCGGCCACTCCAGCCACAGGTCTCCAAACAAATACTACGGCCCTTTTCCTGGAAGTAAAACTGACCTGCCCTTATCTGGCTGGCACATTGCAGAGCCACTTGGTATATCAAACGCCAACTTGGCATGGTGCCACTTTTCATCTGGGAACCATCCTGCGTATCGTGGATTTTCAGGAGCCAGCGGCCACTCCAGCCACAGGCCCCGAACACAATCCACGGCCCTTTTCCCTGGCAAACAAACTCACCGCCCGCTTCTGGCTGGCAGATTCAGGACCACTTGCCTCTATAAACCAGCCCGACTCGGCCATGGTGCCACCTTTCATCTGGAACACCTGCGTATCGTGGATTTTCAACCACTGGCCACTCCAGTCACAGGTCCCAATAAAACTACGGCCTTTTCCCTGAAGTAAACTGACCTGCCCTTTCTGGCTGGCAGATTGAGGGCCATTGCCTCTATCAAACCAGCCCAACTTGGCACTGGTGCCACTTTCATCTGGGACCATCCTGCGTATCGTGGATTTTCAGAGCGCGGCACTTCCAGCCACAGGCCCCCGAACACAAACTACGGCCCTTTTCCCTGGAAGTAAAACGCTTCCTGCCCGTCTTGCTGGCTGGCAGATTGCAGAGCCACTTGCCACTATCAATCCAGCCCAGACTCGGCCACTTGTGCCACCATCCTGGAACATCCTGGTATCGTGGATTTTCAGGAGCCGCCCGGCCACTCCCAGCCACAGGCCCCCGAACACAATCCACGGCCATTTCCCTGGACCGTAAAACTGACCTGCCGACATTGGCTGGCAATTGCAGAACCACTTGCCTCACTATCATCGAGCCGATCGGCATGGTGCCCCTTCAGCGCGGAACCATCCGCGTATCGTGGATTTTCAGGAGCCAGCCGGCCCTCCCAGCCACAGGCCCAAACAAACCGGCCCTTTTCCTGGCAATAAAACTCACTCGTCAACCTTCTGGCTGCAGATTGCAGGACCACTTCCCTTATCGAACCAGCCTTGACTTGGCACTGGTGCCACCTTTCATCTGGGAACCATCCTGCGTATCGTGGATTTTCAGGAGCCAGCGGCCACTCCCAGCCACAGGCCCCCAAACACAAACACGGCCCTTTTCCCTGGAAGTAAACTGACCTGCCCCGCATCTGGCTGGCAGATTGCAGGAGCCACTTGCCTCTATCAATCCAGCCAGACTCGGCACTGGTGCCACCTTTCATCTGGGAACCATCCTGCGTATCGTGGATTTTCAGGAGCCAGCCGGCCACTCCCAGCCACAGGCCCCGAACACAAACCACGGCCCTTTTCCCTGGAAGTAAAACTGACCGCCCGCTTCTGGCTGGCAGATTGCAGGAGCCACTTGCCTCTATCAAACCAGCCCGACTCGGCACTGGTGCCACTTTCATCTGGGAACCATCCTGCGTATCGTGGATTTTCAGGAGCCAGCCGGCCACTCCCAGCCACAGGCCCCCGAACACAAACCACGGCCCTTTTCCCTGGCAAAGAAAACTCACCCTCGCTTCTGGCTGGCAGATTGCAGGAGCCACTTGCTCTATCAAACCAGCCTGACTCGCACTGATGCCACCTTTCATCTGGGAACCATCCTGCGTATGTGGATTTTCAGGAGCCAGCCGGCCACTCCCAGCCACAGGCCCCAAACAAATATAAGGCCCTTTTCCCTGAAGTAAAACTGACCTGCCATCATCTGGCTGGCAATTGCAGCAGCCACTTGCTCTATCAAACCAGCCACTGGCACTGGTGCCACCTTTCATCTGGGAACCATCCTGCGTATCGTGGATTTTCAGGAGCCAGCGGCCACTCCCAGCCACAGGCCCCCGAACACAAACTACGGCCCTTTTCCCTGGAAGTAAAACTGACCTGCCCGTCATCTGGCTGGCAGATTGCAGGAGCCACTTGCCTCTATCAATCCAGCCCGACTCGGCACTGGTGCCACCTTTCATCTGGGAACCATCCTGCGTATCGTGGATTTTCAGGAGCCAGCCGGCCACTCCCAGCCACAGGCCCCCGAACACAAACCACGGCCCTTTTCCCTGGAAGTAAAACTGACCTGCCCGCTTCTGGCTGGCAGATTGCAGGAGCCACTTGCCTCTATCAATCCAGCCGACTCGGCACTGGTGCCACCTTTCATCTGGGAACCATCCTGCGTATCGTGGATTTTCAGGAGCCAGCCGGCCACTCCCAGCCACAGGCCCCCGAACACAAACCACGGCCCTTTTCCCTGGCAAAAAAACTCACCGCCCCGCTTCTGGCTGGCAGATTGCAGGAGCCACTTGCCTCTATCAATCCAGCCGACTCGGCACTGGTGCCACCTTCATCTGGGAACCATCCTGCGTATCGTGGATTTTCAGGAGCCAGCCGGCCACTCCCAGCCACAGGCCCCCGAACACAAACCACGGCCCTTTTCCCTGGCAAAGAAAACTCACCCGCCCCGCTTCTGGCTGGCAGATTGCAGGAGCCACTTGCCTCTATCAAACCAGCCCGACTCGGCACTGGTGCCACCTTTCATCTGGGAACCATCCTGCGTATCGTGGATTTTCAGGAGCCAGCCGGCCACTCCCAGCCACAGGTCCCCAAATAAATACTACGGTCCTTTTCCCTGGAAGTAAAACTGACCTGCCCGTCATCTGGCTGGCAGATTGCAGCAGCCACTTGCCTCTATCAATCCAGCCCGACTTGGCACTGGTGCCACCTTTCATCTGGGAACCATCCTGCGTATCGTGGATTTTCAGGAGCCAGCCGGCCACTCCCAGCCACAGGCCCCCGAACACAAACCACGGCCCTTTTCCCTGGCTAACAAAACTCACCCGCCCTGCTTCTGGCTGGCAGATTGCAGGAGCCACTTGACTCTATCAAACCAGCCCGACTCGGCACTGGTACCACCTTTCATCTGGGACCATCCTGCGTATCGTGGATTTTCAGGAGCCAGCCGGCCACTCCCAGACACAGGTCTCCAAATAAATACTACGGTCCTTTTCCCTGGAAGTAAAACTGACCAGCCCGCTTCTGGCTGGCAGATTGCCGGAGCCACTTTCCTCTATCAATCCAGCCCGACTCGGCACTCGTGCCACCATTCATCTGGGAACCATCCTGCGTATCGTGGATTTTCAGGAGCCAGCCGGCCACTCCCAGCCACAGGCCCCCGAACACAAACCACGGCCCTTTTCTCTGGCAAACAAAACTCACCCGCCCCGCTTCTGGCTGGCAGATTGCAGGACCCACTTCCCTCTATCAAAACAGCCCGTCTCGGCACTGGTGCCACCTTTCATCTGGGAACCATCCTGCGTATCATGGATTTTCAGGAGCCAGCCGGCCACTCCCAGCCACAGGCCCCCGAACACAAACCACGGCCCTTTTCCCTGGCAAACAAAACTCACCCGCCCCGCTTCTGGCTGTCAGATTGCAGGAGCCACTTCCCTCTATCAAACCAGCCCGACTCGACACTGGTGCCACCTTTCATCTGGGAACCATCCTGCGTATCGTGGATTTTCAAGAGCCAGCCGGCCACTCCCAGACACAGGTCCCCAAACAAATACTACGGCCCATTTCCCTGGAAGTAAAACTGACCTGCCCATCTTCTGGCTGGCAGATTGCAGCAGCCACTTGCCTCTATCAAACCAGCCCGACTTGACACTGGTGCCTGCTTTCATCTGGGAACCATCCTGCGTATCGTGGATTTTCAGGAGCCAGCCGGCCACTCCCAGCCACAGGCCCCCGAACACAAACCACGGCCCTTTTCCCTGGCAAACAAAACTAACCCACCCCGCACCTGGCTGGCAGATTGCAGGAGCCACTTGACTCTATCAAACCAGTCTGACTCGGCACTGGTGCCACCTTTCATTTGGGAACCATCCTGCGTATCGTGGATTTTCAGGAGCCAGCCGGCCACTCCCAGACACAGGTCCCCAAACAAATACTACGGCCCTTTTCCCTGGAAGTAAAACTGACCTGCCCATCATCTGGCTGGCTCATTGCAGGAGCCACTTGGTAATATCAAACCTGTCCAACTTGGCACTGGTTCCACCTTTCATCTGGGAACCATCCTGCGTATCGTGGATTTTCAGGAGCCAGCCGGCCACTCCCAGCCACAGGCCCCCGAACACAAACCACGGCCGTTTTCTCTGGCAAACAAAGCTCACCCGCCCCGCTTCTGGCTGGCAGATTGCAGGAGCCACTTCCCTCTATCAAAACAGCCCGACTCGGCACTGGTGCCACCTTTCATCTGGGAACCATCCTGCGTATCATGGATTTTCAGGAGCCAGCCGGCCACTCCCAGCCACAGGCCCCCGAACACAAACCACGGCCCTTTTCCCTGGCAAACAAAACTCACCCATCCCGCTTATGGCTGTCAGATTGCAGGAGCCACTTCCCTCTATCAAAACAGCCCGACTCGGCACTGGTGCCACCTTTAAACTGGGAACCATCCTGCGTATCGTGGATTTTCAGGAGCCAGCCGGCCACTCCCAGCCACAGGCCCCCGAACACAAACCACGGCCCTTTTCCCTGGCTGACAAAACTCACCCGCCCTGCTTCTGGCTGGCAGATTGCAGGAGCCACTTCCCTCTATCAAACCAGCCCGACTCGGCACTGGTGCCACCTTTCATCTGGGAACCATCCTGCGTATCGCGGATTTTCAGGAGCCAGCCGGCCACTCCCAGACACAGGTCCCCAAATAAATACTACGGTCCTTTTCCCTGGAAGTAAAACTGACCTGCCCATCTTCTGGGTGGCAGATTGCAGGAGCCACTTGCCTCTATCAAACCAGCCCGACTTGGCACTGGTGCCACCTTTCATCTGGGAACCATCCTGCGTATCGTGGATTTTCAGGAGCCGGCCGGCCACTCCCAGCCACAGGCCCCCGAACACAAACTACGGCCCTTTTCCCTGGAAGTAAAACTGACCTGCCCGTCATCTGGCTGGCAGATTGCAGGAGCCACTTGCCTCTATCAATCCAGCCAGACTCGGCACTGGTGCCACCTTTCATCTGGGAACCATTCTGCGTATCGTGGATTTTCAGGAATCAGCCGGCCACTCCCCGCCACAGGCCCCCGAACACAAACCACGGCCCGTTTCCCTGGCAAAGAAAACTCACCCGCCCCGCTTCTGGCTGGCAGATTGCAGGAGCCACTTGACTCTATCAAACCAGCCCGACTCGGCACTGGTGCCACTTTTCATCTGGTAACCATCCTGCATATCGTGGATTTTCAGGAGCCAGCCGGCCACTCCCAGCCACTGGTCTCCAAATAAATACTACGGTCCTTTTCCCTGGAAGTAAAACTGACCAGCCCGCTTCTGGCTGGCAGATTGCCGGAGCCACTTGCCTCTATCAATCCAGCCAGACTCGGCAATGGTGCCACCTTTCATCTGGGAACCATCCTGCGTATTGTGGATTTTCAGGAGCCAGCCGGCCACTCCCAGCCACAGGCCCCGAAACACAAACACGGCCCTTTTCCTGGAAAAAAACTCACCGCCCGTCTTCTGGCTGGCAGATTGCAGGAGCCACTTGCCTCTATCAAACCAGCCCGACTCGGCACTGGTGCCACCTTTCATCTGGGAACCATCCTGCGTATCGTGGATTTTCAGGAGCCAGCCGGCCACTCCCAGCCACAGGCCCCAACACAAACCACGGCCCTTTTCCCTGGAAGTAAAACTGACCCGCCCTTCTGGCTGGCAGATTGCAGGAGCCACTTGCCTCTATCAAACCAGCCAGACTCGGCACTGGTGCCACCTTTCATCTGGGAACCATCCTGCGTATCGTGGATTTTCAGGAGCCAGCCGGCCACTCCCAGCCACAGGCCCCCGAACACAAACACGGCCCTTTTCCTGGAAGAAAACTGACCGCCCGCTTCTGGCTGGCAGATTGCAGGAGCCACTTCCCCCTATCAAACCAGCCCGACTCGGCACTGGTGCCACCTTTCATCTGGGAACCATCCTGCGTATCGTGGATTTTCAGGAGCCAGCCGGCCACTCCCAGCCACAGGCCCCCGAACACAAACCACGGCCCTTTTCCCTGGCAAACAAAACTCACCCGCCCGCTTCTGGCTGGCAGATTGCAGGAGCCACTTGCCTCTATCAAACCAGCCCGACTCGGCACTGGTGCCACCTTTCATCTGGGAACCATCCTGCGTATCGTGGATTTTCAGGAGCCAGCCGGCCACTCCCAGCCACAGGCCCCAAACAAAACTACGGCCCTTTTCCCTGGAAAGTAAAACTGACCTGCCCGCTTCTGGCTGGCAGATTGCAGAGCCACTTGCCTCTATCAAACCAGCCCGAACTTGGCACTGGTGCCACCTTTCATCTGGGAACCATCCTGCGTATCGTGGATTTTCAGGAGCCAGCCGGCCACTCCCAGCCACAGGCCCCCAACACAAACTACGGCCCTTTTCCCTGGAAGTAAAAACTGACCTGCCCGTCATTCTGGCTGGCAGATTGCAGGAGCCACTTGCCTCTATCAAACCAGCCCGACTCGGCACTGGTGCCACCTTTCATCTGGGAACCATCCTGCGTATCGTGGATTTTCAGGAGCCAGCGGCCACTCCCAGCCACAGGCCCCCGAACACAAACACGGCCCTTTTCCCTGGCAAAGAAAACTGACCTGCCCGCTTCTGGCTGGCAGATTGCAGGAGCCACTTGCCTCTATCAAACCAGCCCGACTCGGCACTGGTGCCACCTTTCATCTGGGAACCATCCTGCGTATCGTGGATTTTCAGGAGCCAGCCGGCCACTCCCAGCCACAGGCCCCCGAACACAAACCACGGCCCTTTTCCCTGGCAAAAAAACTCACCCGCCCGCTTCTGGCTGGCAGATTGCAGGAGCCACTTGGCTCTATCAAACCAGCCCGACTCGGCACTGGTGCCACCTTTCATCTGGGAACCATCCTGCGTATCGTGGATTTTCAGGAGCCAGCCGGCCACTCCCAGCCACAGGCCCCCAACACAAACCACGGCCCTTTTCCCTGGAAAGTAAAACTGCACCGCCCATCTCTGGCTGGCAGATTGCAGGAGCCACTTGCCTCTATCAAACCAGCCCGACTGGCACTGGTGCCACCTTTCATCTGGGAACCATCCTGCGTATCGTGGATTTTCAGGAGCCAGCCGGCCACTCCCAGCCACAGGCCCCCAACACAAACCACGGCCCTTTTCCCTGGAAAAAACTACCGCCCGCTTTTGGCTGGCAGATTGCAGGAGCCACTTGCCTCTATCAAACCAGCCCGACTGGCACTGGTGCCACCTTTCATCTGGGAACCATCCTGCGTAACGTGGATTTTCAGGAGCCAGCCGGCCACTCCCAGCCACAGGCCCCGAACACAAACCACGGCCTTTTCCCTGGCAAACAAAACTCACCCACCACGCTTCTGGCTGGCAGATTGCAGGAGCCACCTTCCTCTATCAATCCAGCCCGACTCGGCACTGGTGCCACCTTTCATCTGGGAACCATCCTGCGTATCGTGGATTTTCAGGAGCCAGCCGGCCACTCCCAGCCACAGGCCCCAAACAAATACTACGGCCCTTTTCCCTGGAAGTAAAACTGACCAGCCCGCTTCTGGCTGGCAGATTGCAGGAGCCACTTGCCTCTATCAAACCAGCCCGACTGGCACTGGTGCCACCTTTCATCTGGGAACCATCCTGCGTATCGTGGATTTTCAGGAGCCAGCCGGCCACTCCCAGCCACAGGCCCCCGAACACAAACCACGGCCCTTTTCCCTGGCAAGAAAACTACCTGCCCCTTCTGGCTGGCAGATTGCAGGAGCCACTTCCCTCTATCAAACAGCCGACTCGGCACTGGTGCCACCTTTCATCTGGGAACCATCCTGCGTATCGTGGATTTTCAGGAGCCAGCCGGCCACTCCCAGCCACAGGCCCCCGAAAAAAACTACGGCCCTTTTCCCTGGAAGTAAAACTGACCTGCCCGTCTTCTGGCTGGCAGATTGCAGGAGCCACTTGCCTCTATCAATCCAGCCCGACTTGGCACTGGTGCCACCTTTCATCTGGGAACCATCCTGCGTATCGTGGATTTTCAGGAGCCAGCCGGCCACTCCCAGCACAGGCCCCAACACAAACTACGGCCCTTTTCCCTGGAAGTAAAACTGACCTGCCCATCTTCTGGCTGGCAGATTGCAGGAGCCACTTGCCTCTATCAAACCAGCCGACTTGGCACTGGTGCCACCTTTCATCTGGGAACCATCCTGCGTATCGTGGATTTTCAGGAGCCAGCCGGCCACTCCCAGCCACAGGCCCCAACAAAACCACGGCCCTTTTCCCTGGAAGTAAAACTGACCTGCCCGCATTCTGGCTGGCAGATTGCAGGAGCCACTTGCCTCTATCAACCGGGAAAAGGGCCCTGTTTTTGTTGGGGGTGTGGCTGGGAGTGGCGGGGTGGCTCCCGAAAATCCACGATACGGAGGGTGGTTCCAGGTGAAAGGTGGCACCCAGTGCCCAGTCGGGTGTTTGATAGAGTAAGTGGCTCCGTGCAATCTGCAGCCAGAAGCGGGCGGGTGTAGTTTTGTTTGCCAGGAAAAGGGCCGTGGTTTGTGTTCTGGTGGCCTGTGGTGGATGGCCGGCTGGCTCCTGAAAATCCACGATACGCAGGATGGTTCCCAGATGAAAGGTGGCACCAGTGCCGAGTCGGGCTGGTTTGATGAGGGAAGTGGTCCTGCAATCTGCCAGCCAGAAGCGGGGGGTTGAGTTTTGTTTGCCAGAGAAAGGGCCTGGTTTGTGTTCGGGGGCCTGTGGCTGGGAGTGGCCGCTGGCTCCTGAAAATCCACGATACGCAGGATGGTTCCAGATGAAAGGTGGCACCAGTGCCGAGTCTGGCTGGTTGATAGAGGCAATGCTCCGGAATCGCAGCCAGAAGGGGCTGGTCAGTTACTTCAGAAAACGTTTTTGGCTGGCGGGAGTGCGTGGCTCCTGAATCCACATAGCAATGGTCCGTGAAGTGCACATGCAGTGGGCTGTTAGAGGAGGGCCTGCATCTGCCACCAGCGGGGTGTTTATCAGGAAAAGGCGTTTGTTGGGGCTGTGGCTGGGCGCGTCCTGAAAATCACATAGCAGGTGTTCCCATAAAGGCACATGCGAGTCGTTGATAGGAAGTGGTCTGCAATGCAGAGACGGGGTAGTTTTCTCAGAAAGGCGTGTTTTTGGGGTGGCGATGGGTGTCTGAAACCATGCAGATGTCCGTAGTGCCAGTGCAGTCGTGGATGATGGAAGGCTTCAATTGCCACCAGGGGCGGTTTTCCAGGAAGGCCGTTGTGTGGGGCTGTGTGGAGTGGGCGTCTGAAAATCCCGACAGGAGTCCCATGAAGGTGGACCAGTGCCATTGGGTTTGATAGAGAAGTGGTCTGCAATGCCGAAGACGGCGGAGTTTTTCAGGAAAAGGCCGTGGTTTTGGGCTGTGGTGGGTGGCTGGCTCTGAAAATCCACATAGCAGGATGTCCGTGAAGTGGCAATGCAAGTCGGGTGGTTATAAGCAGTGGCTCGCATTGCGCCAGGTCAGTTTTATTCCAGGGAAAGGGCGTGTATTTGTTTGGGACTGTGTCTGGGAGTGGCCGGCTGGCTCTGAAAATCCACGATACGCAGGATGGTTCCCAGATGAAGGTGGCACAGTGCGTCGGGTGGTTTGATAGGGAAGTGGTTCAATCTGCAGCAGAACGGCGTAGTTTTCTTCCAGGGAAAAGGGCCGTGTTGTGTTGGGGGCCTGTGGCTGGAGTGGCCGCTGGCTCCTGAAAATCCAATACGGATGGTTCCCAGATGAAAGGTGGCACCAGTGCCGAGTGGCTGTTGATAGGGAAGTGGTCGCAATCTGCAGCCAGAAGCGGGCGGTAGTTTTTTCCAGGAAAAGGGCCTGTTTTTTGGGCTGTGGCTGGAGTGGCCGGTGGCTCTGAAAATCCACATAGCAGGATGGTTCCCAGATGAAAGTGCACCAGTGCCGAGTGGCTGGATTGATAGAGGCAAGTGGTCCGCAATCTGCCAGCCAGAGCGGGCGGCAGTTTATTCCAGGAAAAGGCCGTAGATTTTTGGGCCTGTGGCTGGAGTGGCCGGCTGCTCCTGAAAATCCACGATACGCAGGATGGTCCCAGATGAAAGTGGCACAGTGCCAAGTGGGCTGGTTGATAGAGGAGTGGTCCTGCAATCTGCCAGCAGAGCGGGGGGGTAGTTTTTTTCCAGGAAAGGCCGTGGTTTGTGTTCGGGGGCCTGTGCTGGGAGTGGCCGGCTGGCTCCTGAAAATCCACGATACGCAGAGTTCCAGATGAAGTGCACCAGTGCAGTGGCCGTTTGATATGGAAGTGGCTCTGCAATTGCCAGCCAGAGGGCGGTAGTTTTCTTCAGGGAAAAGGGCCGTGTTTGTTTGGGGCTGTGGCTGGGAGTGGCCGCTGTCTGAAAATCACATACGCAGATGGTTCCCAGATGAAGGTGGCACCGTGCCGAGTGGCTGGTTGATAGAGGCAAGTGGCTCTGCAATCTGCCAGCCAGAGGGGGGTAGTTTTTTTCCAGGAAAAGGGCCGTGTTTGTGTTGGGCTGTGGCTGGGAGTGGCCGGCGGCTCCTGAAAATCCACGATACGCAGATGGTTCCCAGATGAAAGGTGGCACCAGTGCCAGTTGGGCTGGTTTGATAGGGAAGTGGCTCCTGCAATTGCCAGAGCGGGGCGGAGTTTTGTTTGCCGAGAAAGGCCGTGGTTTGTGTTGGGGCCTGTGGTGGGAGTGGCCGCTGGCTCCTGAAAATCCACATACGCAGGATGGTTCCCAGATGAAAGTGGCACCAGTGCAGTCGGCTGTTGATAGAGGCAAGTGGCTCGCAATCTGCGCCAGAAGGGCGGTCAGTTTTACTTCCAGGGAAAGGCCGTAGTATTTTTTGGGACCTGTGCTGGAGTGGCCGGCTGGCTCTGAAAATCCACGATACGCAGGATGGTTCCCAGTGAAGTGGCACCAGTGCCGAGTCGGGCTGTTGATAGAGAAGTGGTTGCAATCTGCCAGCCAGAGCAGGCGTAGTTTTTTTCCAGGAAAAGGGCCGTGTTTGTTTGGGGGCCTGTGGCTGGAGTGGCGGCTGGCTCCTGAAAATCACATACCAGGATGGTCCAGATGAAAGGTGGCACCAGTGCAGTCGGGTGATTGATAGAGGAAGTGGCTCCGCAATCTGCCAGCCAGAGCGGGCGTCAGTTTTACTTCGGGAAAAGGACCGTAGATTTATTTGGGACCTGTGCTGGGAGTGGCCGGCGGCTCCTGAAATCCACGATACGCAGGATGGTTCCCAGATGAAAGTGGCACGTGCCAGTGGGCTGTTGATAGAGGCAAGTGGTCCTGCAATTGCCAGCCAGAGAGGCGGAGTTTTCCAGGAAAAGGCCGGTTGTGTTCGGGCTGTGGTGGGGTGGCGTGGCTCCTGAAATCACGATAGAGATGGTCCAGTGAAAGGTGGCACAGGCCAGTCGTGGTTGATGAGGAAGTGGGTCTGCAATCTGCAGCAGAGCGGGCGGTGAGTTTTCTTTGCCAGGGAAAAGGGCCGTGGTTTGTGTTCGGGGGCCTGTGGCTGGGAGTGGCCGGCTGGCTCCTGAAAATCCACGATACGCAGGACGGTTCCCAGATGAAAGGTGGCACCAGTGCCAAGTTGGACAGGTTTGATATTACCAAGTGGCTGCTGCAATGTGCCAGCCAGATGATGGGCAGGTCAGTTTTACTTCCAGGGAAAAGGGCCGTAGTATTTGTTTGGGGACCTGTGGCTGGGAGTGGCCGGCTGGCTCCTGAAAATCCACAATACGCAGGATGGTTCCCAGATGAAAGGTGGCACCAGTGCCGAGTCAGGCTGGTTTGATAGAGTCAAGTGGCTCCTGCAATCTGCCAGCCAGAAGCGGGGTGGTCAGTTTTACTTCCAGGGAAAAGGACCGTAGTATTTATTTGGAGACCTGTGGCTGGGAGTGGCCGGCTGGCTCCTGAAAATCCACGATACGCAGGATGGTTCCCAGATGAAAAGTGGCACCAGTGCCGAGTCGGGCTGGTTTGATAGAGTCAAGTGGCTCCTGCAATCTGCCAGCCAGAAGCAGGGCGGGTGAGTTTTGTTGCCAGGGAAAAGGGCCGTGGTTTGTGTTCGGGGGCCTGTGGCTGGGAGTGGCCGGCTGGCTCCTGAAAATCCACGATACGCAGGATGGTCCCAGATGAAAGGTGGCACCAGTGCCAAGTCGGGCTGGATTGATAGAGGCAAGTGGCTCCTGCAATCTGCCAGCCAGATGACGGGCTGGTCAGTTTTACTTGCAGGGAAAAGGACCGTAGTATTTATTTGGGGACCTGTGTCTGGGAGTGGCCGGCCGGCTCCTGAAAATCCACGATACGCAGGATGGTTCCCAGATGAAAGGTGGCACCAGTGCCGAGTCGGGCTGGATTGATAGAGGCAAGTGGCTCCTGCAATCTGCCAGCCAGAAGGAGGTCGGGTGAGTTTTGTTTGCCAGGGAAAAGGGCCGTGGTTTGTGTTCGGGAGCCTGTGGCTGGGAGTGGCCGGCTGGCTCCTGAAAATCCACGATACGCAGGATGGTTCCCAGATGAAAGGTGGCACCAGTGCCGAGTCTGGCTGGATTGATAGAGGCAAGTGGCTCCTGCAATCTGCCAGCCAGATGACGGGCAGGTCAGTTTTACTTCCAGGGAAATGGGCCGTAGTATTTGTTTGGGGACCTGTGTCTGGGAGTGGCCGGCTGGCTCTTGAAAATCCACGATACGCAGGATGGTTCCCAGATGAAAGGTGGCACCAGTGGCGAGTCGGGCTGGTTTGATAGAGGGAAGTGGCTCCTTCAATCTGACAGCCAGAAGCGGGGCGGGCGAGTTATCTTTGCCAGGGAAAAGGGCCGTGGTTTGTGTTCGGGGGCCTGTGGCTGGGAGTGGCTGGCTGGCTCCTGAAAATCCATGATACGCTGGATGGTTCCCAGATGAAAGGTGGCACCAGTGCCGAGTCGGGTTGTTTTGATAGAGGGAAGTGGGTAATGCAATCTGCCAGCCAGAAGCGGGGCGGTTGAGTTTTGTTTGCCAGAGAAAAGGGCCCTGGTTTGTTCGGGGCCTGTGGCTGGGAGTGGCCGGCTGGCTCCTGAAAATCCACGATACGCAGGATGGTTCCCAGATGAAAGGTGGCACCAGTGCCGAGTCGGGCTGGATTGATAGAGGCAAGTGGGTCCTGCAATCTGCCAGCCAGATGACGGGCAGGACAGTTTTACTTCCAGGGAAAAGGGCCGTAGATTGTGTTCGGGGGCCTGTGGCTGGGAGTGGCCGGCTGGCTCCTGAAAATCCACGATACGCAGGATGGTTCCCAGATGAAAGGTGGCACCAGTGCCAAGTCAAGCTGCTTTGATAGAGGGAAGTGGGTCCTGCAATCTGCCAGCCAGAAGCGGGGCGGGTGAGTTTTCTTTGCCAGGGAAAAGGGCCGTGGTTTGTGTTCGGGGGCCTGTGGCTGGGAGTGGCCGGCTGGCTCCTGAAAATCCACGATACGCAGAGGTTCCCAGATGAAAGGTGGCACCAGTGCCAAGTGGCAGGTTTGATATTACCAAGTGGCTGCTGCAATGTGCCAGCCAGATGAGGGCAGGTCAGTTTTACTTCCAGGGAAAAGGGCCGTAGTTTTGTTTGGGACCTGTGGCTGGGAGTGGCCGGCTGGCTCCTGAAAATCCACAATACGCAGGATGGTTCCCAGATGAAAGGTGGCACCAGTGCCGAGTCAGGCTGGTTTGATAGAGCAAGTGGCTCCTGCAATCTGCCAGCCAGAAGCGGGGTGGGTTAGTTTTGTTTGCCAGGGAAAAGGGCCGTGGTTTGTGTTCGGTGGCCTGTGGCTGGAGTGGCGGCTGGTCCTGAAAATCCACGATACGCAGATGGTTCCCGATGAAAGGTGGCACCAGTGCCGAGTCGGGCTGGTTGATAGGGGAAGTGGCTCCTGCAATCTGCCAGCCAGAAGCGGGGCGGTTGAGTTTTGTTTGCCGGAAAAGGGCCGTGGTTTGTGTTCGGGGGCCTGTGGCTGGGAGTGGCCGGCTGGCTCCTGAAAATCCACAATACGCAGGATGGTTCCCAGATGAAAGGTGGCACCAGTGCCGAGTCTGGCTGGATTGATAGAGGCAAGTGGCTCCGGCAATCTGCCAGCCAGAAGCGGGCTGGTCAGTTTTACTTCCAGGGAAAAGGACCGTAGTATTTATTTGGAGACCTGTGGCTGGGAGTGGCCGGCTGGCTCCTGAAAATCCACGATACGCAGGATGGTTCCCAGATGAAAGGTGGCACCAGTGCCGAGTCGGGCTGGTTTGATAGAGTCAAGTGGCTCCTGCAATCTGCCAGCCAGAAGAGGGCGGGTGAGTTTTGTTGCCAGGGAAAAGGGCCGTGGTTTGTGTTCGGGGGCCTGTGGCTGGGAGTGGCCGGCTGGCTCCTGAAAATGCACGATACGCAGGATGGTCCCAGATGAAAGGTGGCACCAGTGCCAAGTCGGGCTGGATTGATAGAGGCAAGTGGCTCCTGCAATCTGCCAGCCAGATGATGGGCAGGTCAGTTTTACTTCCAGGGAAAAGGACCGTAGTATTTATTTGGGGACCTGTGTCTGGGAGTGGCCGGCCGGCTCCTGAAAATCCACGATACGCAGGATGGTTCCCAGATGAAAGGTGGCACCAGTGCCGAGTCGGGCTGGTTTGATAGAGGCAAGTGGCTCCTGCAATCTGCCAGCCAGAAGCGGGGCGGGTGAGTTTTGTTTGCCAGGGAAAAGGGCCGTGGTTTGTGTTCGGGAGCCTGTGGCTGGGAGTGGCCGGCTGGCTCCTGAAAATCCACGATACGCAGGATGGTTCCCAGATGAAAGGTGGCACCAGTGCCGAGTCTGGCTGGATTGATAGAGGCAAGTGGCTCCTGCAATCTGCCAGCCAGATGACGGGCAGGCAGTTTTAAAAACCAGGGAAAAGGGCCGTAGTTTTTTTTGGGGGCCCGTGGTGGGGTGGCCTGGCCCTGAAAAACCACGTTTTTCAGGATGGGTTCCCCCCTGAAAGGGGGCACCAGTGCCAAAAAAGGTGGTTTTATAGAGGGAAGTGGGGCCTGCAAACTGCCCGCCAAAAAGCGGGGCGGGTGAGTTTTTTTTTCCCGGGGAAAAGGGGCCTGGTTTTTGTTCGGGGGCCTGTGGGGTTTGGGGGGGGGGGGGCTGGCTCCTGAAAATCCACGATAGCAGGATGGTTCCAGATGAAAAAGGGGGGACCCGTGCCCCAAAAAGGGCTGGTTTGATATTAAAATGGTCCCGCAATTGGGCCCCCCCCGAAGGGGGCAGGTAAATTTTTTTCAGGGAAAAAGGGGGCCCCCGGGTTTTTTTGGGGGCCCGTGGCTGGGGTTTCCCGGGTGGTCCTGAAAACCACGATAGCAGGAAAAATTCCAGATGAAAGGGGGGGACCAGTGCCGAGTCGGCTGGTTTGATTGAGGGGGGTGGCTCCTGCAATCTGCCCGCCAGAACGGGGTGGTAGTTTTTTTGCCAGGGAAAAGGGCCGTGGTTTGTGTTCGGGGCCTTGGTGGGAGTGGCCCGGGTGGCTCCCGAAAATCCAGGGTACGCAGGATGGTTCCCAGATGAAAGGTGGCACCAGTGCGAGCGGGCTGGTTTGATTGAGGGAAGTGGTCTGCAATTGCCAGCCAGGAAGCGGGGCGGGTGAGTTTTGTTTTCCAGGAGAAAAGGGCCGTGGGTTTGGTTCGGGGGCCTGTGGCTGGGAGTGGCCGGCTGGCTCTGAAAATCCACGATACGCAGGATGGTTCCCAGATGAAAGGTGCACCAGTGCAGTCGGGGTGGATTGATAGAGGAAAATGGGTCGCAATCTGCGCCCGAGCGGGCGGTCGTTTTACTTCGGGAAAGGCGTAGTTTTTTGGGGGCTGGGGGGAGTGGGCCCGGGGGTCCTGATAAACCCGTACGAAAGGGTGGTCCCAGATAAAGGTGGACCGTGCCAGTCGGGTGGTTTTATAGAGGGAAGTGGTCCCGCAATTGCCAGCCCGAAGGGGGGGGTGGGTTTTTTTGCCCGGGAAAAGGGCGTGGTTTGTGTTCGGGGGCCTGTGGCTGGGGGTGGCCGGTGGCTCCTGAAAATCCGTTTCGAGGTGGTTCCAGATGAAAGTGGCACCGTGGCCAATGGGGTGGATTGATAGAGGCAAGTGGCTCCTGCAATCTGCCAGCCGAGACGGGGGTCAGTTTTACTTCCAGGGAAAAGGCCTAGTATTTTTTGGGGGCCTGTGTTGGGAGTGGCGGCTGGTCTGAAAATCCCCGTCGAGGTGGTTCCGATGAAAGGGGGCACCCGTGCGAGGGGTGGTTTTTATGAGGGAAGTGGGGGTTTCAATCGCCCGCAGAACGGGGGGGTTTAGTTTTTTTGCCAGGGGAAAAGGGCCCCGGTTTGTGTTCGGGGGTGTGGCGGGGTGGCCGGTGGTTTCCCGAAAATCCCCATAGCGATGGTTCCCCGTGAAAGGGTGGACCCGTGCCCAGCTGGCTGGATTGATAGAGGAAATGGCTCGCAATCTGCCCGCCAGAGCGGGGGTCAGTTTTATTCCAGGGAAAAGGGGCCTAGTTTTTTTTGGGGGCTGGGTGGGAGTGGCGGCGGTCCCGAAAAACAAAATCGAGGATGGTTCCCCGTGAAAGGTGGCACCCGTGCCAGTTGGGTGGTTTTAAGGCAAAGGGTCCGCAATCTGCCAGCCGAGCGGGGGGGTGAGTTGTTTGCCAGGAAAAAGGCCGTGGTTTTGTTCGGGGGCCCGGGGGGGGGGCCGGTGGGCCCCGAAAATCCACGATCGCAGGGGTTCCAGATGAAAGGGGCACCGTGCCCATCGGGCTGGATTTATAGAGGCAAGTGGGCCGCAATCTGCAGCCAGATGACGGGAGGTCAGTTTTATTAGGGAAAAAACGTAGTTTTTTGGGGGCCCGGGTGGGGGGTGGCCGCTGCTCCGAAAATCCACGATGCGGTTTGGTTCCCCGATGAAGGGGCACGTGCCGGGCGGTTTGATATTTAAAGTGGGCCCCAATTGCCAAGGAGGCGGTGTTTTTTCAGGGAAAAAGGGCCCCCTTTTTGTTTTGGGGGCCCGTGGCTGGGAGTGGCCCGGTGGTCCCGAAAACACTACGCAGGATGGTTCCCCGATGAAAGGTGGCACAGTGCAGTCGGGGGGTTTGAAGAGTCAAGTGGTCCCGCAAACTGAAGCCCAAAAGGGGGGGGTGAGTTTTTTGCCAGGGAAAAGGGGGGGTGGTTTGTTTGGGGGCCGTGGTGGGGTGGCCGGGTGGTCCCGAAAACCCGTTTGCAGGATGGTTCCCCCGATGAAAGTGGCACCAGTGCCCCGTCGGGGTGGTTTTAAAGAGGCAAGTGGTCTGCAATCTGCCAGCCCAAAGAGGGAGGCAGTTT
>NW_026993209.1:0-17757 GCF_028769735.1 Zonotrichia leucophrys gambelii
AGTGGCCCTGCAATCTCCAGCCAAGAGGGCAGGTCCGTTTTCTTCCGGGAAAAGGGGTACTTTTTGTTTTTGGGGGGCCCGTGGTGGGAGTGGCCAGCTGGCTCCCGAAAAACCCGATACGAGGATGGTTTCCCCGATGAAAGGGGGCAAAAGTGTCGAGTCGTGCTGGGTTTTAAAGAGTTTTGGGTTGCAAACTGCCAGCCGAAGGGGGGGGTTAGTTTTGTTTGCCAGGGAAAAGGGCCCCCTGGGTTTTTTTTCGGGGGGCCTTGGTGGGAGGGCCGGCGGGCTCCTGAAAAAAACCCCGATCGCAGGGGGTGGTTCCCAGATGAAAGGGGGCGCCCGTGCCCAGTCGGGAGGTTTGATATGGGAAGTGGCTCCGCAAACTGCCAGCCAGAAGCGGGGGGGGTTTAGTTTTTTTTGCCAGGGAAAGGGCCGTGGTTTTTGTTCGGGGGGCCCGTGGGGGAGTGGCCACTGGTTCCTGAAAAACCCGATACGCGGGGGTTCCCAGATGAAAGGTGGGACCCTGCGAGTGGGCTGGTTGATAATATCAAGTGGCTGTGAATCTGCCCCAGATATGGGCAGGCAGTTTTATTCCCGGGAAAAAAGGGCCTAGTATTTTTTGCGGACCCGTGGCTGGGAGTGGCCGCTGGCTCCCCGAAAAACCACAAAACGCAGGATGGTTCCCCGATGAAGGTGGACCAGTGTCGAGCGGGCTGGATTGATAAGGAGTGGCTGTGCAATCGGCCAGCCAGAAGCGGGGTGGGGGAGTTTTCTTTTTCCAGGAAAAGGGCGTGGTTTGTGTTCGGGGGGGTGTGGGGGGTGGGGGTGGGTCCGAAAAACCCGTACGCAGGATGGTTCCAGATGGGAAAGGGTGGCACCGTGCCAAATAGGGTGGTTTCATTTGAGGCAAGTGGCTCTGCAAACTGCCAGCCCCGAAGTGGGCAGGGCTGTTTTTTTTTCCCGGGAAAAGGGCGTAGTATTTTTTTTGGGGGCTGTGGCTGGGAGTGGCCTGTGGTCTGAAAATCCACAATACGCAGGATGGTTCCCCGATGAGGCGGCCCAGTGAAAGTGGGTGGGTTTGATAAGGCAAGTGGCTCCCCAAAACTCACCGGAAGCGGGGCGGGTGATTTTTTTTGCCAGGGAAAAAGGGGCCTAGTTGTGTTTGGGGGCCTGTGGGTGGGAGTGGCCCGGTGGGTCCCGAAAATACCGATACAGGAGGTTCCCAGATGAAAGGGGCCCAGTGCCAAGTCGGGCTGGATTGATAGAGGCAAGGGCTCCTGCAATCTGCAGCCAGAGATCGGCGGGGTTTTACTTCCCGGGAAAAGGGCCGTATATTTGTTTGGGGAGCTGTGGGGGGAGTGGCCCCCTGGGGTCCTGAAAAACCACAATATGCGGATGGTTTTCCCGATAAAGGTGGCACCAGTGCCAAGTTGGGAGTTGTATTTCCAAGGGCTGCTGCAATGTGGCAGCTAGTGATGGGCGGTCAGTTTTACTTCCAGGGAAAAAGGGGCCCTATTTTTGTTCGGGGGGCCTGTTGGGGGTGGGGGTGGCTCCTAAAATCCCCGATACGCAGGGTGGTTCCCCCCATGAAAGTTTGGGACCCGTGCCGAGTCGGGTGGAATATGGCAAGTGGCTCGCAATCCCGGCCCGCAGATGAGGGCAGGTCATTTTTTTTTTTCCCGGGAAAAGGGCCGTGGGTTTTTGTTCGGGGGTGTGGCTGGGATGGGCCCGGGTGGCCCCGAAAATCCACGATACGAGGTGGGTTCCCGATGAAAAGGGGGCACCAGTGCCAAGTTGGGTGGTTTTTAGGAGCCAAGTGGTTCCGCAACTGCCAGCCAGAAGAGGGGCAGGTCAGTTTTAATTCCAGGGGAAAGGGCCGGGTGTATGTTTGGGGGCCTGTGGCTGGGAGTTGCCGGCTGGTCCTAAAAAAAATACGATACGCAGGATGGTTCCCGATGAAAAGTGGCGCATGCCAAGTCGGCTGGTTTTTTAGGTACCAAGTGGCTCCCGCAATCTGCCAGCCAAAAAGGGCAGTCTGTTTTTAAATTTCCCGGGAAAATGGCCGTATATTTTTTTTGGGGGCCTGGCTGGGAGTGGCCTGCTGGCTCCTTAAAATCCCAATAGCAATGGGTTCCAGTAAAGGGGCACCCGTGCGAGTCAGGGGGTTTGAAAAGGCTATGGCGCCTGCAATCTGCCAGCCCGGGATGGGCAGGTCTTTTACTTCAGGGGGAAAAGGGCCGTACTATTTGTTTGGGGACTGGTCTGGGGGTGGCCCCTGGCCCTGAAAACCACGATACGCGGATGGGTTCCCCAAGAAAGGTTTGCAGCATGCCCAAGTCGGGTGGTTTGTATGGGGGAAGTGGATCCTCAATCTCCAGCCGAAGGGGGCGGGGGTTTTTTTGTTTGCCCGGGAAAAGGGCCGTGGTTTTTGTTCGGGGCCTGTGGGTGGGGTGGCCGGGGGCTCCGAAAATCCACGATAGCAGGATGGGTTTCCCCGATGAAAAGGGGGCACCCTGCCAAAATGTGGGTGGATTTATAGAGGGAAGTGGCTCCTGCAATCTGCCCGCCCGATGACGGGCAGGTCAGTTTTTCTTCCAGGGAAAGGGGCCGTAGTTTGGTTTGGGGGGCCCGTGGGGGGAGTTGCCGTCTGGTCCTGAAAATACACAAAAGCAGGATGGTTCCCCGATGAAAAGGGGGCACCAGTGCAAGTCGGGCGGTTGATAGAGGGAAGGGCTCCTGCAATCGCCCGCCCGAAGCGGGGGGGTGATTTTCATTGCCCGGGGAAAGGGCCGTGGGGTTTTTGGGTTTGGGGGCCTGTGGCTG
Source organism: Zonotrichia leucophrys gambelii (assembly GCF_028769735.1). NCBI lineage: Eukaryota > Metazoa > Chordata > Aves > Passeriformes > Passerellidae > Zonotrichia > Zonotrichia leucophrys. Next base: position 2,824 of record NW_026993209.1, read on the forward strand.
GGGGTGGCGGCTGGGCCCTGAAAATCCCCGATAGCAGGATGGTTCCCCGATAAAGGGGGGCCGGTGCCGAGTCGGGCTGGGTTTTATAGAGGCAAGTGGCTCCTGCAATCTGAGCCCCGAAGAGGGGGTCAGTTTTCTTCCCGGGAAAAAAGGGCCGTATATTTTTTTGGGGGCCTGTGGTTGGGGTGGCCCCTGGTCCTAAAATCCACAATAGCAGGATGGTTCCCCCTGAAAGGGGCACCAAAAGCCCCAAATTGGGGGGTTTTTATATTTCCAATGGCGCTGCAATGTGCCACTGATGATGGGAGGTCAGTTTTACTTCCCGGGAAAAGGGCCGTGTTTTGTTCAGGGGGGTGTGGCTGAGAGTGGCCGGCTGGTTCCCGAAAATCCATGAACGCAGGATGGTTCCCAATAAACGCGGCACCAGTGCCAAGTCGGGTGGTTTGATAGGGCAAATGGCTCCGAATCTGCCACCCGGAAAAAGGGGGGGGGAGTTTTGTTTTTCCAGGGAAAAGGGCCCTATTTGTGTTTTGGGGGCCTGTTTTTGGCGTGGCCAGTGGCTCCTGAAAATCCGGATACGCAGGATGGTTCCAGATGAAAGGGGGCACCAGCGCCCGTCGGGCTGGGTTGTTGAGGCAAGTGGCTCCTGCAATTGAGCCAGTGACGGGCAGGGCGTTTTTCTTCCAGGGAAAAAACGCCGAAGAATTTTTTTGGGAAATTGTGGCTGGGGGTGGTTGGTGGCCCCGGAAAATCCACAATCGCAGGAGGCCCCAGACCAAGGGGGGCACCCGTGCCCAAACGGCGGGGTTTGATAAGGGGAGTGGCTCCCGAATCGCCAGCCAGAAGAGGGGGGTCATTTTAATTCCAGGGGAAAAGGGGCCTAGTGTATGTTTGGGGGCCCGTGCTGGGAGTGGCCGGCTATCCCTGAAAATCCAGATTTCAGGATGGTCCCCTGAAAGGGGGCCACCTTTGCCGGTATGGCTGGGTTGATAGAGGAAGTGGCTCCGCAATCTGCCGCCGAAGATGGGGGGGCGTTTTTTTCTTCAGGGAAAAGGACCGTGTATTTTTTGGGGGCCTGTGGTGGGGGTGGCCCCCTGGTCCTGAAAATCCACAATATCAGGATGGTTCCCCGATGAAAGGGGCACCAGTGCCAGTTGGGCGGTTTATATTTCCAATGGCTGCTGCAATGTGCCCGCTGAGAGGGAGGTCAGTTTTACTTCCCGGGGAAAAAGGGCCCTAGTTTTTGTTTTAGGGCTGTGGCTGGGAGTGGCCGGTTTGGGTCCTAAAATCCCCGATACGCAGGATGGGGTTCCCCCATGAAAGTTGGCACCCGTACCGATCGGCTGGAATGATAAGGAAGTGGCCTGCAATCGACCAGCCAGAAGCGGGGGGGGTTGTTTTTTTTGCCAGGGGAAAAGGGCCCTGGTTTGTTTGGGGGGCCCGTGGCTTGGAGGGCCGGGGCTCCCGAAAATCCACGTACCAGAAAAGGTTCCAGATGAAAGGGCACAGGCCGAGTCGGGCTGGATTATAGAGGCAATGGCTCCTGCAATCTGCCAGCCCAAAAAATGGGAGTCAGATTTACTTCCAGGGAAAAGGGGCCCTAGTATTTGTTTGGGACTTTTTTGGGAATGGCCCCGGTGGCTCCCGAAAATCCACGATCGCAGGAGGTTCCCAAAATAAAGGGGGCACCGTGCGGTCGGGGGGTGGTTTGATAGAGGGAAGGCCCTGCATTGCCCGCCGAAGCGGGGGGGGGAGTTTTGGTTGCCCGGGAAAAAGGGGGGTGGGTTTTTGTTTGGGGGCCCGTGGTGGGAGTGGCCGGCTGGCTCCTGCAAATCCTGATACGCAGGAAAGGTTCCCAATGAAACCCGGGGACCCGTGCCAAGTCGGGCGGTTTGATAGAGGCCGGGGTCCCGCAACTGCCAGCCGGAAGCGGGGGGGGGTGATTTTGTTTGCCAGGGAAAAGGGGCCCATTTTGTTTGGGGGGCCTGTGGCTTGGGGTGGGCCCGCTGGTCCTGAAAATCCAGGATACGAGGATGGTTCCCAATTTAATGTTGGCCCAGTGCCCGTCGGGCGGGTTGATAGAGGAAATGGCCCCGCAAATTTCCAGCCCGATACGGGCAGGTCAGTTTTCTTCCCGGGGAAAAAGCGCCGAAATTATTTTTGGGGGCTTTTGGCTGGGAGTGGGTTGGTGGCCCCGGAAAATCCACAATGCAGGGTGGCTCCCAGACCAAGGGGGCACCATCCAAGTGGGGGGGTTGACAGAGGCAAGTGGCTCCCGCAACTGCCCGCCAGAAGCGGGGGTGGGTAAGTTTTTTTGCCAGGGAAAAAGTCCAGTTTTGTGTTTGGGGGTGTGGTGGGAGTGGGCCGGGTGGTCCTGAAAAACCCCGATAGCAGGAGGTTCCCAATGAAAGGGGGCACCCGTGCCAAATCGGGTGGTTTTTATAGAGGCAAGTGGCTCCCGCTCTCCCCCCAGAATGGGGAAAACTGCCAGCCAGAAGATGGGCAGGCAGTTTTTTAATTTTCCCGGGAAAGGGGGCCCTAGTGTATGGTTTTTTGGGGGGGGTGGTGGGGTGGCGGCCCCAAAAAAAACCCCCCCCCTGAAAATCCCAAAAGGGTATGCAGGATGGTTCCCCCGATGAAAAAGGGGGGCACCCTTTTCCCAGTAAGGCTGGGTTTTAAGAGGCAAGTGGCCCCGCCCAAACTGCCGCCCGAAATGGGCAGGGGAGTTTTACTTTCCCGGGAAAAAGGGCCCCTAGTAATTTTTTTGGGGGCTGTGGCCCGGGGGTGGTTGGCTGGCCCCGGAAAACCACAAAACGCAGGATGGCTCCCAAACCCCAAATTTGGGACCGTGCCAAGTCGGGTGGTTTGACAAAGGGGGGGTGGGTCCCCCAATCTGCCCGCCAGAAAACGGGGTGGGTAAATTTTTTTTTGCCAGGGGAAAAAACCGTTTTGTGTTTGGGGGCCTTTGGCTGGGAGTGGCCGGGGTGGCTCCTGAAAATTTCCCCGATAAAGCAGGGTGGTTCCCAAAATGAAAGGTGGGGACCCGGCCAAGTCGGGCCCGGGTTTTTTGATAGAGGGGAAATGGCTCCTGGGAAAACTGCCAGCCAGAAAATGGGGGGTCAGTTTTTAAATTCCCGGGAAAGGGGCCGTTGTATATGTTTGGGGGCCTGTGGCTGGGAGTGGGGCCCGGGTTTGGGTCCCCGAAAATCCATTTATAGCCGGGGTGGTTCCCAGATGAAAGGTGGCATGTCTTGGTTTGACCTCGGAAGGAGTGGGAAAAACTGGGAAGCTTTTTGGGCAAAATAATGGAAAGGTTTTTTTGGGGTTTCCCTACTGACACCCTTGGGGTAGCCGTGGTGTTTGGACACAAACCCCCGAGAATTTCACAGGGGGTTAAAAAACAGGGCACTGCCCTGGCACTTCCCCCTTTGGACCTCCGGGGGCGGGCGAAGGGGTTCAGATCTCCCCCGTCCGGGCCCCCTGGCGGGGGGGGAGGGGCCAGCCATGCGGAAAAGGGCCCGGGGGCCGGACAAAAAGGGGGGCCCCCTTTTTTGGGGGGGGGGGCCCAAAAGGGTGGAAGGGTGGCGGGGCCCAAGAGAAACGAGCCCCCCGGGGAGCCCCCCCCGCTCCCCTCCCCCCCCCCAGGGGAAAAAGAGAGCGGCGGGACCGAAAAAGATGGGAGCCTGCTAGGGGGAGAAGGGGGGGGGGAAGGAGGCCCGGCCGGCCGCACAGCAGCCCCTGGAGAGTATCATCCCTCCCAAAAACAGACGAGACTGAAAACTTTTTAAACCCTTTTTTTTTTTTCCCTGATTGGGCCCTTGCAAAAATGCTGATCTTCTTCGAAGCTGGAAAAAGAAGGAGATGGAATGAGATGAGATAAAACCTTTTGGGCCCGGGGGATTGTAGAATGATTGGATGGGGGGAGATATTTAGGGGTGGGCCATTTTTGTGGGCTTTTTCTTGTAGCCATTTGGGCTTTAGTTGTTTTTTGTGCACAGGGCTGCATTAGGGGGAGGCAGTGCCTCAAAACTAGGAGGGTTCATTTGTGGGGGAAATCCTCGGCCCCCGAGGGGTTTTTTAAAAAAAATGGGGGAGGGGCAGTTGTCTCAAAAGCAGAGACTGGGGCTTTTTTTTGATGAGCAAGGGATCCTTAAAAGACCCCCTAAAAAGCTTTTGATCTATGTTTCAGTGGGGGAGCACTGAGCATAGAAGGGAAAAAGTCACAAGCGGGAAAAGGGGAAATTTTCCCCGGGGGGTGCCGAAATTTACAAGGAAGCCCTCCGAGATTTTTAGTGTGTTTCCAGAAGCCTATAGAACAAGAAGGACTTTGTTCCTCTTCAAGAACCCGCAGTTTGGGGGTATTTCTAAAATTTTCGTGCTGGGGTGGGCATTGGTGTTTTTTGAGAGAATGTAATTTTTTTGAGAAAGTCAGGGGTGGGGGGGAGGAAAAAATGGTTTTTGTAAGGTTTTTTTAAATTTTTTTTTTTTTCCTTTATAGTCTTTCCCATTTTTTTTTTCCCGTTTTTTAGGTTTAAAAAAAGTTTTATTTATGTTTTTAAGTTAGAGCCCCGTTTTGGGTTTTTCCCGGTAAAATCTCACAGCAAAACCAGGGGGAGGGGTTTTTTTATGGGGGGGGGAAGGTCCGTGCCCGGCTCAAAACCCTGACATTTTTTGGTTCCTGACCGGGAAACGAATCAAGGGAAGAAAGATTAAATAAAACTGTGAAAATGAGGGCCCAAAAAGAATAAGGAAAACTTTTACTAAGTTAAGGTAGATAGAAATAGTCCAAAATGAATCAAGGTTTTGTTGTTAGAATGTTTTTTTAATTTTTTTTGAAAAATTTTAGAAAGTGGGGATTCTCGGAAGGTGAAGGGTGGAGTGCCCTGGGTTTTTCCCCCCAAAGGGGTTGGGAAATTTTGGGGGAAACGTGGTCAAACCAATGAAGGTTTTGGGTTTCATACTGACACCCGGTGTAGCCAGTGGGGGTTTTGGGCACACCTCCCAGAAAAACCAAATGGGTTTAAAAACAGGGGACTTTCCCTGGCACTTCCCCTTTGGACCCGTCGGGCGAAGGTTCAGATCTCTCCCCCGTCCCCCCGCTGCTGCTGGGGGGGGGGGGGGGGGGGGGGGGGGGGGGGGGGGGGGGGGGGGGGGGGGGGGGAGGGGCCCGCCGGGAAGGGTGGGGCCCGGGCAGAGGGGGGTTCGGGGGGGGGGGCTCCAAAAGGGTTGGGAAAGGGGGGCGGGGGCCCCAAGAGACTCGAGCCCTCGGGCACCAAACCCCCCCCCCCCTCCCCCCCCCCCCGGGGAAAAAGAAGCCCGGGGGCACCGAAAGTGATGGCCCGCCTGCTAGGAGGGAAGGGGGGAGGGGGAAAAAGAGCCCCGGGCTGGCCGCACCGAGCAGTGTGAGAGTATCATACCTCCCCAAACAGACCGAGACTGAAAAAAAATTTAAAAATTTTTTTTTCATGATTGGGCCCTTGCAAAAAAAACTGATCCTCCTCGAAGCTGAATTTTGAAGAGAGTGGGGAGGGTAGATGGATAAAGACTTTGGCCCCGGGGTTGGGGAGAGATGATTTGGGGTGGGGGGGAGATGATTTAGAGTGGCCTTTTAAACCCGGACTTTTTCTTGTAGCCCTTTGGGCTCAGTTGGGTTTCCCGTGACACAGACTGCAATTTTGGGGGGAGGCAGTGCCCCAAAAAAACCCGGGGGGGTTTTATTTTGGAGGCCCCCCCGGCCCCGAAGTTAGAAAAACTAGGGGGGACAGTTGGGCCCCAAAAAACAGGACTGTGCCTTTTTTTGGGTTTAGGGAAAAAGGAAACCCTTAAAAAACCACCCCAAAAGCAGCTTGATCCATTCTCAGTGGTGAGAGCACTGGGGCATAGAAGGAAATTTCCAAAGCGGCAAAAGGAACCCTTTTCCGGGCGGGGGGGCCCAAAATGAAAAGGGGCAAACCAGATTTTAGTGTGTTTCCAGAAGCCTTAGAACAAGAAGGACTCCGTTCCCCTTCATGAACTGCCCGTTTGAAATATACTAAAAAGTCGTGCTGGGGGGGCTTTTGGGGTTTTTTTTAGAAATGTATTAGATTGGGGAAAGTCAGGGGGTTTGGGGAGGAGGAAAAAAATGGTTTTGTAAGGTTTTCAATTTTTTTCTTTTCCTTTTAGTCTTTCCCATTTTTTTTTTCCTGTAGTTTTTTGGTTTAATTTAAAATGTTATTTATTTTTTAAGTTAGAAACCCGTTTTGGGTTTTTCCCGGGCACATCTCACAGAAAAAACCAGGGTGGGGGCATTTTTTTGGGGGGGACTGGCTTTTGTGCCCGGCTTTAAAACCCTGACATTTTTTGGTTCCCTTTAAAAGGGAAACGAATCACGGGAGAAAAAAAAGAAGTAAAAGGGGAGAGAGACCAAGAAGAAAAGGGAAAAAAGTTTCTAAAATTAAGGGAGATAGATTGTCATAATGAATCTAAAGGGATTGTTGTTAGAAGTTTTTTGTAATTTTGTTGATAATTTTTGAAAAATTAAATTTTCCGGAAGGTGAAGGGGGGAGTGTCATGGTTTGACCCGGAAAGGGGTGGGGAAATTTTGGGAAGCTGTGGTCAAACCAAAGAAGGTTTTGGGTTTTTTTACTTTACACCGGGAGCCAGTTGGGGGTTTTGGGAAAACCTCCAGAAAAAAAAACAGGGGTTTAAAAGCGGGGCCCGCCCGGCACTTCCTCTTTGGGACCTCGTCGGGGAAGAGGGTTTAGATCTCTCCCCCCTCCGGGGGCCCCCTGCTGCTGGGGGGGGGAGGGGCCAGCCATGCTTTAAGGCCTGGGGCCGGGGCAGAGGGGGTTCGGGGGGGGGGGCCTCCAAGGTGGAAAGGGGGGCGGAGCCCCAAGAGACATCGAGCCCCCCGGGGGAGCCACCCCCGCCCCCCCCCCCCCCTTCCCGGGGAGAAGAGCCCCCCGGGTCACGAATTGATTGGGAAGCCCCCAGGAGGAGAAGGGGGGGGGGGAGAGAGTGCCCGGCCCGGGCCCCAGCGCAGCACGGGGAGAGTATCATTCCTTCCCCAAAACGAAGAGACGAAAAAATTTTAACCCTTTCTTGGGAGTTTTGGGGGCCCTTTCAAAAATGCTGATCCCCTCGAAGCTGAAAAGAAAAAGAGGGGGAAAGAAAATGAGAAATAAAGATTTGGCCCGGGTATTGTAGGGATGATTGGATGGGGGAGAGATTGATTTAGAGTGGCCTTTTAGCTGACTTTTTCCCCTTTTTGCCCTGGGGGGTTTAGTTGGGTTCCCGTTGACACAGACTGCATTTTTGGGGGGGGCAAATGCCTCAAAAACCCGGGGGGTTAATTTTTGAGGGCCCCCCCCGGGCCCCCGAGAGTTAGAAAAAAAAAATAGGGGGGGGAAAAGTTGTCTCCCAAACAGGACTGTGGGTTTTTTTTGAGTTTAGACAAGGCCCTCCTTAAAAAAACCACCCCAAAAAACAAACTCTGATCTATGCTCGTGGTGAGGGGCACTGAGCAAGAAGGAACATGTAAAAAGCGGGAAAAGGACTTTCCCGGGGGTGCCCAAAAGGGGACAAGGAAGCATCCGAGATTTCAGTGTGTTTCCAAAGCCTATAAACAAGAAGGACTCCGTTTCCCCTTTATGAAATGCAGTTTGAGTATAATAAAGTGTGTGCGGGTGGGGGATTTTGGGGTTTTTTTTAGAGAATTTAAATTTGATTGAGGGAAAATCAGGGAGTGGGGAGGAGGGAAAAATTTGGTTTTTTTGTAAGGTTTTTAATTTTTTTTCTTTTCCTTATAGTCTTTCCTATTTTTTTTTTTTCCCGTAGTTTTTGGTAATAAAGTGTTTTTAGTTTAAGTTAGAGCCTGTTTTGCTTATTTCCCCGGGCACAAAAACTCACAGCAGACACCAGGGTGAGGCATTTTCCCGGGGAGCATGGCTCTGTGCCAGGCTTTAAAACCCTGGGCAGGCACCTTTGCCGAGTCCGGGGGTGGGTTGTTAAGGCAAGTGGGTCCTGCAATCCCGGCAGCCACATGGGGCCCGGCAGTTTTAGTTTTTTCTTTTCCCGGGAAAAGAAAACCTTTGAATTTTTTGGGGGCCTGTGGCTGGGGGGGCCCGGGTGGCTCCTGAAAATCCATGAAAACGCAGGATGGGGTTTCCCCGATGAAAAGGGGGCACCCTTGCCAATTTTGGGCGGATTGAAAGGGGGCAAGGGGGCTCCCGCAATCCCGCCACCAGAACGGGGGGGGTGAGTTTTTTTTTGCCGGGAAACAGGGCCGTGGTTTGTGTTCGGGGGCCCGTGGCTGGGAGTGGCCGGCGGCTCCCGAAAATTTTCCCCGTTTAACCCGGATGGTTCCCAGATGAAAGGTTTGGGATAATTTCCAAGGTGGTCGGGTTTTGGGGGGAGAGCCAAGTGGTTCCTGCAATCTGCCAGCCAGAAGATGGGCAGGTCATTTTAATTCCAGGGAAAGGGGCCGTAGTGTTGTTTGGGGGCCTGTGGCTGGGAGTGGCCACTGCTCCTGAAAATCCACGATACGCAGGATGGTTCCAGATGAAAGGTTGCACCAGTGCCAAGTCGGGCTGGTTTGATAAGGGGAAGTGGCTCCTGCAATCTTCCAGCCAGAAGCGGGCGGGTGAGTTTTGTTTGCCATCGAAAATGGCCGTGGTTTGTGTTCGGGGCCTGTGGCTGGGAGTGGCCGCTGGCTCCGAAAATCCACGATACGCAGGATGGTTCCCAGATGAAAGGTGGCACCAGTGCCATTCGGGCTGGATTGATAGAGAGAGTGGCTCCTGCAATCGGCCAGCCAGAAGCGAGGTGGGTGAGATTTCTTTGCCAGGAAAAGGGCCGTGGTTTGTGTTCGGGGCCTGTGGCTGGGAGTGGCCGGCTGGCTCCTGAAATCCACGATATGCAGGATGGTTCCCAAATGAAAGGTTGCACAGTGCCGAGTCGGGCTGGTTGATAGAGCAAGTGGCTCCTGCATCTGCCAGCAGATGACGGGCAGGTCAGTTTTACTTCCAGGGAAAAGGGCCGTAGTTTGTGTTTGGGACCTGTGGCTGGGAGTGGCCGCTGGCTCCTGAAAATCCACGATACGCAGGATGGTTCCCAGATGAAGGTCGCACCAGTGCCAAGTCGGGCTGGTTTGATACAGGGAAGTGGCTCCTGCAATCTGCCAGCCAGAAGCGGGGCGGTGAGTTTTGTTTGCCAGAGGAAAGGGCCGTGGTTTGTGTTCGGGGGCCTGTGGTGGGAGTGGCCGGCTGGCTCCTGAAAATCCACGATACGCAGGATGGTTCCCAGATGAAAGGTGGCACCAGTGCAAGGTGGTCTGGTTTGAGAGAGCAAGTGGTTCCTGCAATCTGCCAGCCAGAAGATGGGCAGGTCAGTTTTACTTCCAGGAAAGGGTCCGAGTTTTTGTTTGGGGCCTGTGGCTGGGAGTGGCTTCTGGCTCCTGAAAATACACAATACGCAGAATGGTTCCAGATGAAAGGTGGCACCAGTGTCGATCGGGCTGGTTTGATAGAGTCAAGTGGCTCCTGCAATCTTCCAGCCAGAAGCGGGGTGGGTTAGTCTTGTTTGCCTGGGAAAAGGCCGTGGTTTTGTTCGGGGGCCTGTGGCTGGGAGTGGCCGGCTGGCTCCTGGAAATCCACGATAGCAGGATGGTTCCCAGATGAAAGGTTGCACCAGTGCCGAGTCGGGCTGGTTTGATAGAGGGAAGTGGCTCCTGCAATCTGCCAGCCAGAAGCGGGTGGTGAGTTTTGTTTGCCAGGGAAAGGGCCGTGGTTTTTGTTCGGGGGCCTTGGTGGAGTGGCCGCTGGCTCCTGAAAATCCACGATACGCAGGATGGTTCCAGATGAAAGGTGGCACAGTGCCAAGTTGGGCTGGTTTGAGAGAGCCAAGTGGTTCCTGCAATCTGCCAGCCAGAAGATAGGAGGTCAGTTTTAATTCCAGAGAAAGGGCCGTACTGTATGTTTGGGGGCTGTGGCTGGGAGTGGCCGGCTGCTCCTGAAAATCCACGATACGCAGGATGGTTCCCAGATGAAAGTGGCACCAGTGCCAAGTCGGGCTGGTTGATAGTACCAAGTGGCTCCTGCAATCTGCCAGCCAGAAGGGGCAGGTCAGTTTTACTTCCAGGAAAAGGACCGTAGTATTTGTTTGGGGACTGTGGCTGGGAGTGGCGGCTGCCTCCTGAAATACACGATACGCAGGATGGTTCCCAGATGAAAGGTGGCACCAGTGCAGCGGCTGGATTGATAGAGGCAAGTGGCTCCTGCAATCTGCCAGCCAGATGACACGCAGGTCATTTTACTTCCAGGAAAAAGGGCCGTAGTTTGTGTTTGGGGGCCTGTGGCTGGGAGTGTCCGGCTGGCTCCTGAAAATCCACGATACGCAGGATGGTTCCCAGATGAAAGGTGGCACCAGTGTCGAGTCGGGCTGGTTTGATAGAGGCAAGTGGCTCCTGCAATCTGCCAGCCAGAAGAGGGCAGGTAGTTTTACTTCCAGGGAAAAGGCCGTAGTTTGTTTCGGGGCCTGTGCTGGAGTGGCCGGCTGGTCTCCTGAAAATCCACGGTATGCAGGATGCTTCCCAGATGAAAGGTGGCACCAGTGCCGAGTCGGGCTGGATTGATAGAGGCAAGTGCTCCTGCAATCTGCCAGCCAGAAGATGGCAGGTCAGTTTTACTTCCAGGGAAAAGGGCCGTAGGTTTGTTTTTCGGGGGCCTGTGGCTGGGAGTGGCCGGCTGGCTCCTGAAAATCCACGATACGCAGGATGGTTCCCAGATGAAAGGTGGCACCAGTGCCAAGTCGGGCTGGTTTGATAGAGGCAAGTGGCTCCTGCAATCTGCCAGCCAGAAATGGGGGTAGTTTTTTGCCAGGGAAAACGGGCCGTGGTTTGTTTCGGGGCCTGTGGCTGGAGTGGCCGGCTGCTTCCTGAAAATCCACGGTATGCAGGATGGTTCCCAGATGAAAGGTTGCACCAGTGCCGAGTCGGGCTGGTTTGATAGTACCAAGTGGCTCCTGCAATCTGCCAGCCAGAAGATGGGCAGGTCAGTTTTCATTCCAGGGAAAAGGGCCGTGGTTTGTATTCGGGGGCCTGTGGCTGGGAGTGGCCGGCTGGCTCCTGAAAATACACGATACGCAGGATGGTTGCCAGATGAAAGGTGGCACCAGTGCCGAGTCGGGCTGGTTTGATAGAGGCAAGTGGCTCCTTCATCTGCCAGCCAGAAGACGGGCAGGTCAGTTTTACTTCCAGGAAAGGGGCCGTGGTTTGTGTTCGGGGGCGGTGGCTGGGAGTGGCCTGATGGCACCTGAAAATCCACGATACGCAGGATGGTTCCCAGATGAAAAGTGGCAGCAGTGCCAAGTCGGGCTGGTTTGATGGAGGGAAGTGGATCCTGCAATCTGCCAGCCAGAAGCGGGGCGGGTGTGTTTTGTTTGCCAGGGAAAAGGGCCGTGGTTTGTGTTCGGGGGCCTGTGGCTGGGAGTGGCCGGCTGGCTCCTGAAAATCCACGATACGCAGGATGGTTCCCAGATGAAAGGTGGCACCAGTGCCAAGTTGGGCTGGTTTGAGAGAGCCAAGTGGTTCCTGCAATCTGCCAGCCAGAAGATGGCAGGTCAGTTTTAATTCAGAGAAAGGGGCCGTACTGTATGTTTGGGGGCCTGTGGCTGGGAGTGGCCGGCTGGCTCCTGAAAATCCACGATACGCAGGATGGTTCACAGATGAAAGTGGCACCAGTGCCAAGTCGGGCTGGTTTGATATACCAAGTGGCTCTGCAATCTGCCAGCCAGAAGATGGGCAGGTCAGTTTTACTTCCAGGGAAAAGGACGTAGTATTTGTTTGGGGACCTGTGCTGGGAGTGGCCGGCTGGCTCCTGAAAATACACGATACGCAGGATGGTTCCAGATGAAAGGTGGCACAGTGCCAAGGCGGGCTGGATTGATAGAGGCAAGTGGCTCCTGCAATCTGCCAGCCAGATGACCGCAGGTCACTTTTACTTCAGGAAAAAGGGCCGTAGTTTGTGTTTGGGGCCTGTGGCTGGGAGTGGCCGGCTGGCTCCTGAAAATCCACGATACGCAGGATGGTTCCCAGATGAAAGGTGGCACCTTATTGAGTCGGGCTGGTTTGATAGAGGCAAGTGGCTCCTGCAATCTGCCAGCCAGAAGATGGGCAGGTCAGTTTTACTTCCAGGGAAAGGGGCCGTAGTTTTTGTTTGGGGGCCTGTGGCTGGGAGTGGCCGGCTGGCTCCTGAAAATCCACAAAACGCAGAAGTGTTTCCAGATGAAAGGTGGCACCAGTGTCGAATCGGGCTGGTTTGATAGAGTCAAGTGGCTCCTGCAATCTTCCAGCCAGAAGCGGGGTGGGTTAGTTTTGTTTGCCAGGGAAAAGGGCCGTGGTTTGTGTTCGGGGGCCTGTGGCTGGGAGTGGCCGGCTGGCTCCTGAAAATCCACGATACGCAGGATGGTTCCCAGATGAAAGGTGGCACCAGTGCCAGTCGGGCTGGTTTGATAGAGGGAAGTGGATCCTGCAATCTGCCAGCCAGAGCGGGGGGTGAGTTTTTTTGCCAGGGAAAAGGGCCGTGGTTTTGTTCGGGGGCCTGTGCTGGGAGTGGCCGGCTGGCTCCTGAAAATCCATGATACGCAGGAGGTTCCCAGATGAAAGGTGGCACCAGTGCCAAGGTGGGCTGGTTTGAGAGAGGCAAGTGTTCCTGCAATCTGCCAGCCAGAAGAGGGCAGGTCAGTTTTATTCCAGAGAAAGGGCCGTAGTGTATGTTTGGGGGCCTGCGGCTGGGAGTGGCCGGCTGGCTCCTGAAAATCCACGATACGCAGGATGGTTCCCAGATGAAAGGTGGCACCAGTGCCAAGTCAGGCTGGTTTGATAGTACAAGTGGCTCCTGCAATCTGCAGCCAGAAGATGGGCAGGTCAGTTTTACTTCCAGGTAAAAGGCCGTTGTATTTGTTTGGGGACCTGTGGCTGGGAGTGGCCGGCTGGCTCCTGAAAATCCACGATACGCAGGATGGTTCCAGATGAAAGGTGGCACCAGTGCTGAGTCGGGCTGGTTTCATGGAGGGAAGTGGCTCCTGCAATCTGCCAGCCAGAAGCGTGGTGGGTAAGTTTTCTTTGCCAGGGAAAAGGGCCGTGGTTTGTGTTCGGGGCCTGTGGCTGGGAGTGGCCGGCTGGCTCCTGAAAATCCACGATACGCAGGATGGTTCCAGATGAAAGGTTGCACCAGTGCCAAGTCGGGCTGGTTTGATATGGGGAAGTGCCTCCTGCAATATGCCAGCCAGAAGCGGGGCGGATGAGTTTTGTTTGCGAGGGAAAAAGGCCGTGGTTTGTGTTCGGAGGCCTGTGGCTGGGAGTGGCCGGCTGGCTCCTGAAAATCCACGATATGCAGGATGGTTCCCAGATGAAAGGTGGCACCAGTGCCAATTCAGCCTGGATTGATAGAGGCAAGTGGCTCCTGCAATCGGCCAGCCAGAAGCGGGGTGGGTGAGTTTTGTTTGCCAGGAAAAGGGCCGTGGTTTGTGTTCGGGGACCTGTGGCTGGGAGTGGCCGGCTGGCTCCTGAAAATCCACGATACGCAGGATGGTTCCCAGATGAAAGGTTGCACCAGTGCCGAGTCGGGCTGGTTTGATAGAGGGAAGTGGCTCCTGCAATGCCAGCCAGAAGCGGGGTGGGTGAGTTTTGTTTGCCAGGAAAAGGGCCGTGGTTTTTGTTCGGGGGCCTGTGGCTGGGAGTGGCCGGCTGGCTCTGAAAATCCATGATACGCAGGATGGTTCCCAGATGAAAGTGGCACCAGTGCCAAGTCGGGCTGGTTTGATAGAGGCAAGTGGCTCCTGCAATCTGCCAGCCAGAAACGGGCGGGTGAGTTTTGTTATCCAGGGAAAAGGCCGTGGTTTTTTTTCGGGGCTGTGGCTGAGAGTGGCGGCTGGTTCCTGAAAATCCACGATAGGCGGGATGGTTCCCAGATGAAAGGTGCACCAGTGCCAAGTTGGGCTGGTTTGAGAGAGCCAAGTGGTTCCTGCAATCTGCCAGCCAGAAGATGGGCAGGTCAGTTTTAATTCCAGGGAAAGGGGCCGTAGTGTTGTTTGGGGGCCTGTGGCTGGGAGTGGCCGGCTGGCTCCTGAAAATCCACGATACGCAGGATGGTTCCCAGATGAAAGTTGGACCAGTGCCGAGTCGGGCTGGATTGATAGAGGAAGTGGCTCCTGCAATCTGCCAGCCAGATGACGGGCAGGTCAGTTTTACTTCCAGGGAAAAGGGCCGTGTTTTGTTTGGGGGCCTGTGGCTGGGAGTGGCGGCTGGCTCCTGAAAATCCACGATACGCAGGATGGTTCCCAGATGAAAGGTGGCACCAATGCCGAGTCGGGCTGGTTTATATGGGAAGTGGTCCTGCAATCTGCCAGCCAAAGCGGGCGGTGAGTTTGTTTGCCAGGGAAAAGGGCCGTGGTTTGTGTTCGGGGGCCTGTGGCTGGGAGTGGCCGGCTGGCTCCTGAAAATCCCGATACGCAGGATGGTTTCAAGACCCAAGGGGGCACCTGTGCCAAGTCGGCTTGTTTTGATGGTCAAGTGTCTCCCCAATCGCCAGCCAGAAGCGGGGTGGTATTTTGTTTTTCCCGGGGAAAAGGGGCCCAGTTTGTTTTGGGGGCTTGGCTGGGATGGCCGGTGGCTCCTGAAAATCCACGATACGCAGGGTGGTTCCCAGATGAAAGGTGGGCACCATGCCAAGTGGGTGTTTGATAGAGGCAAGGGCTCCTCAATCTGCCGCCAGAAACGGGCGGGGAGTTTTTTTTGCCCGGGGAAAAGGGCCGTGGGTTTTTGTTCGGGGGCCTGTGGCTGGGAGTGGCGGGGCTCCTGAAAAAAACCGATCGCAGGATGGTTCCCCGATAAAAGTTGGACCAGTGCCGAGTCTGCTGGTTGATAGAGGAAAGTGGCTCCCGCTTGCCAGCCAAAGA
>NW_026993210.1:0-17738 GCF_028769735.1 Zonotrichia leucophrys gambelii
CAAACACGGCCCCTTTCCCCGGAATAAAACTGCCTCCTCTGGGGGCAATTGCGGGGCCAATTGGCTTTCAACAGCCACTGGAGTGCCCCCTTTCATCTGGGAAACCCTCCGGTAGTGGGTTTTCAGGGCCAGCGGCCACTCCCCCCAAGGCCCCAAAAAAAACCGGCCCTTTCCCGGAAAAAAACTACCCCGCCCTTTTGGCTGGAGATTGCAGGAGCCCCTTCCTCTATCAAACCAGCCCCCCTGGATGGTGCCCCCTTTTCTGGGAACCCTCCTGCGTATGTGGATTTTCAGGGCCAGCCGGCCACTCCCAGCCAAGCCCCAAAAAAAACTACGGCCCTTTTCCCTGGGAAATAAAACTGACCTGCCCATCATTGGCTGGCAATTGCAGGAGCCCTTGTATATCAAACCGCCCGACTTGGCACTGGTGCCACCTTTCATCTGGGAACCATCCGGTATCGTGGGTTTTCAGGAACCAGCCGGCCACTCCAGCCACAGGCCCCGAACACAAACCAGGCCTTTTCCCTGGCAAAAAAACTCACCCGCCCGTTCTGGCTGGCAGATTGCAGGAGCCACTTCCTCTATCAACCAGCCGACTCGGACTGGTGCCACCTTTCATCTGGGAACCACCTGCGTATCGTGGATTTTCAGGAGCCAGCCGGCCACTCCAGCCACAGGCCCCAAACAAAACTACGGCCCTTTTCCTGGAATTAAAACTGACCGCCCTCTGCTGGCAGATTGCAGGGAGCCACTTCCATTCAACCAGCCGACTTGGCCACTTGCCCTTGTATCTGGAGACCATCCGCTATCTGGATTCAGGACACGGCCTCCCAGCCAACACGACCAATACCACGCCCTTTCCCTGACAAAACTACCCCCGCTCTGGTGCCAATTGACAGCCCTTCCCTTCAAACCAGCCGACCGCACTGGTGCACCATCTGGGACCATCCTCATACGTGGATTTCAGGAGCCCCGGCCACTCCAGCACGTCCCAAAAACATACGGCCCTTTTCCTGGATAAACGACCTGCCCTATTGCTGGAATTGCAGGCTCCTGCATCAAATCCAGCCCACTGGCACTGGTGCCACCTTTCTGGAACCATCTGCGTATCGTGGATTTTCAGGGCACGGCCCCACCACGCCCAAACACAAACTAGGCCCTTTTCCTGGAATAAAACTGACCTGCCCTCTCGGCGGCATTGCAGACACTGCCACAATCCAGCAGTGACTGTGCCACTTTCATTGGGAACCATGCTACTGGATTTCAGGGCCACGCCACTCCGCCACGGCCCGAAAAAACACGGCCCTTCCCTGAGAAACACCTCCCACCACTCGGCATTTGCAGGAACACTCCTCTTCATCAGCCAGACGGCACTGCACTTTCACAAACCACGCATGTGATTTCAGGACACCGCCACTCCCAGCCACAGGCCCAACCAACACCCTTTCCCTGGAAAAAACTACCGCCCTTCTGGCTGGCAGATTGCAGGAGCACTTCCTCTATCAAACCAGCCGACTCGGCACTGGTGCCACCTTTCATCTGGGAACCATCCTGCATCGTGGATTTTCAGAGCCAGCCGGCCACTCCAGCCACGGTCCAAACAAACTACGGCCCTTTTCCCTGAATAAACTGACTGCCATCTCTGGCTGCAGATTGCAGGACCACTTGCTCTTCAACCAGCCCACTTGGCACTGGTGCCACCTTTCATCTGGGAACATCCTGCGTATCGTGGATTTCAGGAGCCAGCGGCCACTCCAGCCACAGGCCCCAAACAAAACACGGCCTTTTCCTGAAAAAACCCCCCGCTCTGGCTGGCAGATTGCAGGAGCCACTTGCCCTATCAACAGCCGATCGGCACTGGTGCCCTTATCTGGACCACGATGTGATTTTCAGGCCGCGGCATCCAGCAAGCCAAAACAGCCCTTCTGGAAAAATACGCCTTGGCTGCAGATTGCAGACACTTTTATCAAACAGCACTGCATGGTGCCCTTTCATCTGGGACATCTGGTATGTGGATTTAGGCAGCGGCACTCAGCCGCCAACAAAACCGGCCTTTCCTGAAAAACTACCCTTGGCTGGCAGATTGCAGGACACTTCCTATCAAACAGCCACTGGCATGGTGCCCCTTCATTGGGAACCATCTGGTATGTGGATTTCAGAGCCGCCGGCCCTCAGCACAGCCCAAAAACGGCCTTTTCCCGGAAAAATACCCGTTTGGCTGGCAGATTGCAGGAGCACTTTATCAACGCCGCGGCTGGTGCACTTTCTTGGGACATCCTGGATGTGGATTCAGGACAGCGCTCCAGCCACGCCAAACAAACGGCTTTTCCTGGAAAATACCCTTGGTGAGATTGCAGGACATTCTTATCAACCAGCCGACTGGCTGGGCACTTCATTGGACCATCTGGTATGTGGATTTTAGGGCCGCGGCACTCAGCACAGGCCCAACAACACGGCCTTTTCGGAAAAATCCCCCTGGCTGGCAGATGCAGGACACTTCCTATCAAACCAGCTGACTGGCACTCTGGACATCTGGTATCGTGGTTCAGGAGCCAGCGGCACCAGCAGCCAACAACGGCCTTTGGAAAAAACCCCCTTCGGGGAGATTGCGCACTTCTATACGCCATGCTGTGCCTTCATGGGAACACTGGTTGGATTTAGGAGCACGCATCACAGCCAAACAAAGCTTCTGAAATCCCACTCAGATTGCAGGAGCCACTTGCTCTATCAAACCAGCCCGACTTGGCACTGGTGCCACCTTCTCTGGGAACCATCCTGCGTATTGTGGATTTTCAGGAGCCAGCCGGCCACTCCCAGCCAAGTCCCCAAAACAAAACTACGGCCCTTTTCCTGGAATAAAACGACCTGCCCATCTTCTGGCTGGCAGATTGCAGGAGCCACTTGCCTCTATCAAACCAGCCCGACTTGGCACTGGTGCCACCTTTCATCTGGGAACCATCCTGCGTATCGTGGATTTTCAGGAGCCAGCCGGCCACTCCCAGCCACAGGCCCCCGAACACAAACCACGGCCCTTTTCCCTGGAAGCAAAACTGACCTGCCCGCTTCTGGCTGGCAGATTGCAGGAGCCACTTGCCTCTATCAAACCAGCCGACTCGGCACTGGTGCCACCTTTCATCTGGGAACCATCCTGCGTATCGTGGATTTTCAGGAGCCAGCCGGCCACTCCCAGCCACAGGTCCCCAAACACAAACTACGGCCCTTTCCCTGGAATAAAAACTGACCTGCCATCTTCTGGCTGGCAGATTGCAGGAAGCACTTGCCTCTATCAAACCAGCCCGACTTGGCATGGTGCCACCTTTCATCTGGGAACCATCCTGGTATTTGTGGATTTTCAGGAGCCAGCCGGCCACTCCCAGCCACAGGCCCCAAACACAAACTACGGCCCTTTCCCTGGAATAAAACTGACCTGCCCATTCTGGCTGGCAGATTGCAGGAGCCACTTGCTCTATCAAACCAGCCCGACTTGGCACTGGTGCCACCTTTCATCTGGGAACCATCCTGCGTATCGTGGATTTTCAGGAGCCAGCCGGCCACTCCCAGCCACAGGCCCCGAAACACAAACACGGCCCTTTTCCCTGGAAAAAAACTACCTCGCCCGCTTCTGGCTGGCAGATTGCAGGAGCCACTTGCCTCTATCAACCAGCCCGTCTTGGCACTGGTGCCACCTTTCATCTGGGAACCATCCAGCGTATCGTGGATTTTCAGGAGCCAGCCGGCCACTCCCAGCCACAGGCCCCCGAACACAAACCACGGCCTTTTTCCTGGAATTAAAACAGACCTGCCCGTCATCTGGCTGGCAGATTGCAGGAGCCACTTGGTACTATCAAACCAGTCTGACTTGGCATTACTGCCACTTTTCATCTGGGAACCATCCTGCGTATCGTGGATTTTCAGGAGCCAGCCGGCCACTCCCAGCCACAGGCCCCGAACACAAACCATGGCCCTTTTCCCTGGCAAAAAAAACTCACCCGCCCCGCTTCTGGCTGGCAGATTGCAGGAGCCACTTGCCTCTATCAAACCAGCCCGACTTGGCACTGGTGCCACCTTGGGTCTGGGAGCCATCCAGCGTATTGTGGATATTCAGGGGCCAGCTGGCCACTCCCAGCCACAAGTCCCCAAAAACAATCTACGGCCCTTTTCCCTGGAAGTAAAATTGACCTGCCCATCATCTGGCTGGCACATTGCAGCAGCCACTTGGTAATATCAAACCTGCCCGACTTGGCACTGGTGCCACCTTTCATCTGGGAACCATCCAGTGTATCATGGATTTTCAGGAACCAGCCCGCCACTCTCAGCCACAGGCCCCCGAACACAAACCATTGCCCTTTTCCCTGGCAAACAAAACTCACCCGCCCCGTTTCTGGCTGGCAGATTGCAGGAGCCTCTTGCCTCTATCAAACCAGCCTGACTCGGCAATGGTGCCACCTTTCATCTGGGAACCATCCTGTGTATCGTGGATTTTCAGGAGCCAGGCGGCCACTCCCAGCCACAGGTCCCCAAACAAATACTACGGCCCATTTCCCTGGAAGTAAAACTGACCTGCCCATCATTTGGCTGGCAGATTGCAGGAGCCACTTGCCTCTATCAATCCAGCCCGACTTGGCACTGGTGCCACCTTTCATCTGGGAACCATCCTGCATATCGTGGATTTTCAGGAGCCAGCCGGCCACTCCCAGCCACAGCCCCCCGAACAAAAACCACGGCCCTTTTCCCTGGATGTAAAACCGACCTGCCCGTTATGTGGCTGGCAGATTACAGGAGCCACTTGCCTCTGTCAATCCAGACCGACTCGGCACTGGTGCCACCTTTCATCTGGGAACCATCCTGCGTATCGTGGATTTTCAGGAGCCAGCCGGCCACTCCCAGCCACAGGCCCCCGAACACAAACTACGGCCCTTTAACCTGTAAGTAAAACTGACCTGCCCGTCATCTGGCTGGCAGATTGCAGGAGCCACTTGCCTCTATCAATCCAGCCCGACTTGGCACTGGTGCCACCTTGGGTCTGGGAGCCATCCTGCATATCGTGGATTTTCAGGAGCCAGCCGGCCACTCCCAGCCACAGGCCCCCGAACACAAACCACGGCCCTTTTCCCTGGCAAAGAAAACTCACCCGCCCCGCTTCTGGCTGGCAGATTGCAGAGACACTTCCCTCTATCAAACCAGCCCGACTTGGTACTGGTGCCACCTTTCATCTGGGAACCATCCTGCGTATCGTGGATTTTCAGGAGCCAGCCGGCCACTGCCAGCCACAGGCCCCAGAACACAAACTACGGCCCTTTTCCCTGGCAAAAAAAATCACCCGCCCCGCTTCTGGCTGGCAGATTGCAGGAGCCACTTGCCTCTATCAATCCAGCCCGACTTGGCACTGGTGCCACCTTTCATCTGGGAACCATCCTGCATATCGTGGATTTTCAGGAGCCAGCCGGCCACTCCCAGCCACAGGCCCCGAACAGAAACCACGGCCCTTTTCCCTGGCAAACAAAACTTAACCACCCCGCTTCTGGCTGGCAGATTACAGGAGCCACTTGCCTCTATCAAACCAGCCCGACTTGGCACTGGTGCCATCTTGGGTCTGGGAGCCATCCTGCGTATTGTGGATTTTCAGGGGCCTGCCGGCCACTCCCAGCAAGAAGTCCCCAAATACAATCTACGGCCCTCTTCCCTGGAAGTAAAACTGACCTGCCCATCATCTGGCTGGCACATTGCAGCAGCCACTTGGTAGTATCAAACCTGTCCAACTTGGCACTGGTGCCACCTTTCATCTGGGAACCATCCTGCGTATTGTGGATTTTCAGGAGCCATCCGGCCACTCCCAGCCACAGCCCCCCGAACAAAAACTACGGCCCTTTTACCTGGAAGTAAAACTGACCTGCCCGTCATCTGTCTGGCAGATTGCAGGAGCCACTTGCCTCTATCAATCCAGCCTGACTCGGCACTGGTCCCACCATTCATCTGGGAACCATCCTGCGTATCGTGGATTTTCAGGAGCCAGCCGGCCACTCCCAGCCACAGGCCCCCGAACACAAACCACGGCCCTTTTCCCTGGAATTAAAACAGACCTGCCCATCTTCTGGCTGGCAGATTGCAGGAGCCACTTGGTACTATCAAACCAGCCCGACTTGGCATTGCTGCCACTTTTCATCTGGGCACCATCCTGCGTATCGTGGATTTTCAGGAGCCAGCCGGCCACTCCCAGCCACAGGCCCCTGAACACAAACCACGGCCCTTTTCCCTGGCAAACAAAACTTACCCGCCCCGCTTCTGGCTGGCAGATTGCAGGAGCCACTTGCCTCTATCAAACCAGCCCGACTTGGCACTGGTGCCACCTTGGGTCTGGGAGCCATCCAGCGTATTGTGGATTTTCAGGGGCCAGCTGGCCACTCCCAGCCACAAGTCCCCAAAAACAATCTACGGCCCTTTTCCCTGGAAGTAAAACTGACCTGCCCATCATCTGGCTGGCACATTGCAGCAGCCACTTGGTAATATCAAACCAACCCGACTTGGCACTGGTGCCACCTTTCATCTGGGAACCATCCAGTGTATCGTGGATTTTCAGGAACCAGCCCGCCACTCTCAGCCACAGGCCCCCGAACACAAACCATGGCCCTTTTCCCGGGCAAACAAAACTCACCCGCCCCGTTTCTGGCTGGCAGATTGCAGGAGCCACTTGCCTCTATCAAACCAGCCCGACTCGGCACTGGTGCCACCTTTCATCTGGGAACCATCCTGCGTATCATGGATTTTCAGGAGCCAGCCGGCCACTCCCAGCCACAGGTCCCCAAACAAATACTATGGTCCTTTTCCCTGGAAGTAAAACTGACCTGCCCGTCATCTGGCTGGCAGATTGCAGGAGCCACTTGCCTCTATCAATCCAGCCCGACTCGACACTGGTGCCACCTTTCATCTGGGAACCATCCTGCGTATCGTGGATTTTCAGGAGCCAGGCGGACACTCCCAGCCACAGGCCCCCGAACACAAACCACGGCCCTTTTCCCTGGAATTAAAACATACCTGCCCATCTTCTGGCTGGCAGATTGCAGGAGCCACTTGGTACTATCAAACCAGCCCAACTTGGCACTGCTGCCACTTTTCATCTGGGAACCATCCTGCGTATCGTGGATTTTCAGGAGCCAGCCGGCCACTCCCAGCCACAGGCCCCCAAACACAAACTACGGCCCCTTTCCCTGGAATTACAAGTGACCTGCCCATCTTCTGGCTGTCAAATTGCAGGAACCACTTGGCTCTGTCAAACTAGCCCAACTTGGCGCAGGTGCCACCTTTCATCTGGGAACCATCCTGCGTATCGTGGATTTTCAGGAGCCAGCCGGCCACTCCCAGCCACAGGCCCCCTAACACAAACCACGGCCCTTTCCCCTGGCAAACAAAACTCACCCGCCCCGCTTCTGGCTGGCAGATTGCAGGAGCCACTTGCCTCTATCAAACCAGCCTGACTCGGCACTGGTGCCACCTTTCATCTGGGCACCATCCTGTGTATCGTGGATTTTCAGGAGCCAGCCGGCCACTCCCAGCCACAGGCCCCCAAACAAAAACTACGGTCCTTTTCCCTGGAAGTAAAACTGACCTGCCCGTCATATGGCTGGCAGAATGCAGAAGCCACTTGCCTCTATCAATCCAGCCCGTCTGCGCACTGGTGCCACCTTTCATCTGGGAACCATCCTGCGTATCGTGGATTTTCAGGAGCCAGCCGGCCACTCCCAGCCACAGCCCCCCGAACACAAACCACGGCCCTTTTCCCTGGCAAACAAAACTTACCCACCCCGCTTCTGGCTGGCAGATTGCAGGAGCCACTTGCCTCTATCAAACCAGCCCGACTTGGCACTGGTGCCACCTTGGTCTGGGAGCCATCCAGCGTATTGTGGATTTTCAGGGGCCTGCTGGCCACTCCCAGCCACAAGTCCCCAAAAAAAATCTTAGGCCCTTTTCCCTGGAAGAAAAACTTACCTGCCCATCATCTGGCTGGCACATTGCAGCAGATACTTGGTAATATAAAACCTGTCCAACTTGGCACTGGTGCCACCTTTCATCTGGGAACCATCCTGCGTATTGTGGATTTTCAGGAGCCAGCCGGCCACTCCCAGCCACAGGCCCCCGAACACAAACCACGGCCCATTTCCCTGGCAAAAAAAACTCACCCGCCCCGCTTCTGGCTGGCAGATTGCACGAGCCACTTGCCTCTATCAAACCAGCCTGACTCGGCACTGGTGCCACCGTTCATCTGGGCACCATCCTGTGTATCGTGGATTTTCAGGAGCCAGGCGGCCACTCCCAGCCACAGGTCCCCAAACAAATACTGCGGCCCTTTTCCCTGGAAGTAAAACTGACCTGCCCGTCATCTGGCTGGCAGATTGCAGGAGCCACTTGCCTCTATCAATCCAGCCCGACTTGGCACTGGTGCCACCATTCATCTGGGAACCATCCTGCATATCGTGGATTTTCAGGAGCCTGCCGGCCACTCCCAGCCACAGGCCCCCGAACACAAACCACGGCCCTTTTCCCTGGCAAACAAAACTTAACCACCCCGCTTCTGGCTGGCAGATTGCAGGAGCCACTTGCCTCTATCAAACCAGCCCGACTTGGCACTGGTGCCACCTTGGGTCTGGGAGCCATCCAGCGTATTGTGGATTTTCAGGGGCCTGCCGGCCACTCCCAGCCACAAGTCCCCTAAAACAATCTACGGCCCTCTTCCCTGGAAGTAAAACTGACCTGCCCATCATCTGGCTGGCACATTGCAGCAGCCACTTGGTAATATCAAACCTGTCCAACTTGGCACTGGTGCCACCTTTCATCTGGGAACCATCCCGCGTATTGTGGATTTTCAGGAGCCATCCGGCCACTCACAGCCACAGCCCCCCGAACAAAAACCACGGCCCTTTTCCCTGGAAGTAAAACTGTCCTGCCCGTCATCTGGCTGGCAGATTGCAGGAGCCACTTGCCTCTATCAATCCAGCCCGACTCGGCACTGGTGCCACCTTTCATCTGGGAGCCATCCTGCGTATCGTGGATTTTCAGGAGCCAGCCGTCCACTCCCAGCCACAGGCCCCTGAACACAAACCACGGCCCTTTTTTCCTGGCAAAGAAAACTCACCCGCCCCGCATCTGGCTGGCAGATTGCAGGAGACACTTGCCTCTGTCAAACCAGCCCGACTCGGTACTGGTGCCACCTTTCATCTGGGAACCATCCTGCGTATCGTGGATTTTCAGGAGCCAGCCGGCCACTCCCAGCCACAGGCCCCCGAACACAAACCATTGCCCTTTTCCCTGGCAAACAAAACTCACCCGCCCCGCTTCTGGCTGGCAGATTGCAGGAGCCACTTCTCCATATCAAACTAGCCCGACTCGGCACGGGTGCCCCCTTTCATCTGGGAACCATCCTGCGTATCGTGGATGTTCAGGAGCCAGCCGGCCACTCCCAGCCACAAGCCCCCAAACACAGAGTACGGCCCCTTTCCCTGGAATTAAAACTAACCTGCCCACCTTCTGGCTGGCAGATTGCAGGAACCAGTTGCCTCTCTCAAACCAGTCCGACTTGGCACTGGTGCCACCTTGGGTCTGGGAGCCATCCAGCGTATTGTGGATTTTCTGGGGCCTGCCGGCCACTCCCAGCCACAAGTCCCCAAAAAAAATCTACGGCCCTTTTCCCTGGAAGTAAAACTGACCTGCCCATCATCTGGCTGGCACATTGCAGCAGCCACTTGGTAATATCAAACCTGTCCAACTTGGCACTGGTGCCACCATTCATCTGGGAACCATCCTGCGTATCGTGGATTTTCAGGAGCCAGCCGGCCACTCCCAGCCACAGCCCCCCGAACAAAAACCACGGCCCTTTTCCTTCGAAGTAAAACTGACCTGCCCGTCATCTGGCTGGCAGATTGCAGGAGCCACTTGCCTCTATCAATCCAGCCCGTCTTGGCACTGGTGCCACCTTTCATCTGGGAACCATCCAGCGTATCGTGGATTTTCAGGAGCCAGCCGGCCACTCCCAGCCACAGGCCCCCGAACACAAACCACGGCCTTTTTCCCTGGAATTAAAACAGACCTGCCCGTCATCTGGCTGGCAGATTGCAGGAGCCACTTGGTACTATCAAACCAGTCTGACTTGGCATTACTGCCACTTTTCATCTGGGAACCATCCTGCGTATCGTGGATTTTCAGGAGCCAGCCGGCCACTCCCAGCCACAGGCCCCCGAACACAAACCATGGCCCTTTTCCCTGGCAAACAAAACTCACCCGCCCCGCTTCTGGCTGGCAGATTGCAGGAGCCACTTGCCTCTATCAAACCAGCCCGACTTGGCACTGGTGCCACCTTGGGTCTGGGAGCCATCCAGCGTATTGTGGATTTTCAGGGGCCAGCTGGCCACTCCCAGCCACAAGTCCCCGAAAACAATCTACGGCCCTTTTCCCTGGAAGTAAAATTGACCTGCCCATCATCTGGCTGGCACATTGCAGCAGCCACTTGGTAATATCAAACCTGCCCGACTTGGCACTGGTGCCACCTTTCATCTGGGAACCATCCAGTGTATCGTGGATTTTCAGGAACCAGCCCGCCACTCTCAGCCACAGGCCCCCGAACACAAACCATTGCCCTTTTCCCTGGCAAACAAAACTCACCCGCCCCGTTTCTGGCTGGCAGATTGCAGGAGCCTCTTGCCTCTATCAAACCAGCCTGACTCGGCAATGGTGCCACCTTTCATCTGGGAACCATCCTGCGTATCGTGGATTTTCAGGAGCCAGCCGGCCACTGCCAGCCACAAGCCCCCGAACACAAACTACGGCCCTTTTCCCTGGCAAACAAAAACTCACCCGCCCCGCTTCTGGCTGGCAGATTGCAGGAGCCACTTGCCTCTATCAAACCAGCCTGACTCGGCACTGGTGCCACCGTTCATCTGGGCACCATCCTGTGTATCGTGGATTTTCAGGAGCCAGGCGGCCACTCCCAGCCACAGGTCCCCAAACAAATACTACGGCCCATTTCCCTGGAAGTAAAACTGACCTGCCCATCTTTTGGCTGGCAGATTGCAGGAGCCACTTGCCTCTATCAATCCAGCCCGACTTGGCACTGGTGCCACCTTTCATCTGGGAACCATCCTGCATATCGTGGATTTTCAGGAGCCAGCCGGCCACTCCCAGCCACAGCCCCCGAACAAAAACCACGGCCCTTTTCCCTGGATGTAAAACCGACCTGCCCGTCATCTGGCTGGCAGATTGCAGGAGCCACTTGCCTCTGTCAATCCAGACCGACTCGGCACTGGTGCCACCTTTCATCTGGGAACCATCCTGCGTATCGTGGATTTTCAGGAGCCAGCCGGCCACTCCCAGCCACAGGCCCCCGAACACAAACTACGGCCCTTTAACCTGTAAGTAAAACTGACCTGCCCGTCATCTGGCTGGCAGATTGCAGGAGCCACTTGCCTCTATCAATCCAGCCCGTCTTGGCACTGGTGCCACCTTGGGTCTGGGAGCCATCCTGCGTATCGTGGATTTTCAGGAGCCAGCCGGCCACTCCCAGCCACAGGCCCCCGAACACAAACCACGGCCCTTTTCCCTGGCAAAGAAAACTCACCCGCCCCGCTTCTGGCTGGCAGATTGCAGGAGACACTTCCCTCTATCAAACCAGCCCGACTTGGTACTGGTGCCACCTTTCATCTGGGAACCATCCTGCGTATCGTGGATTTTCAGGAGCCAGCCGGCCACTGCCAGCCACAGGCCCCCGAACACAAACTACGGCCCTTTTCCCTGGCAAAAAAAACTCACCCGCCCCGCTTCTGGCTGGCAGATTGCAGGAGCCACTTGCCTCTATCAAACCAGCCTGACTCGGCACTGGTGCCACCGTTCATCTGGGCACCATCCTGTGTATCGTGGATTTTCAGGAGCCAGCCGGCCACTCCCAGCCACAGGTCCCCAAACAAATACTACGGCCCTTTTCCCTGGAAGTAAAACTGACCTGCCCGTCATCTGGCTGGCAGATAGCAGGAGCCACTTGCCTCTATCAATCCAGCCCGACTTGGCACTGGTGCCACCTTTCATCTGGGAACCATCCTGCATATCGTGGATTTTCAGGAGCCAGCCGGCCACTCCCAGCCACAGGCCCCGAACACAAACCACGGCCCTTTTCCCTGGCAAACAAACTTAACCACCCCGCTTCTGGCTGGCAGATTACAGGAGCCACTTGCCTCTATCAAACCAGCCCGACTTGGCACTGGTGCCATCTTGGGTCTGGGAGCCATCCTGCGTATTGTGGATTTTCAGGGCCTGCCGGCCACTCCCAGCAAGAAGTCCCCAAATACAATCTACGGCCCTTTTCCCCTGGAAGTAAAACTGACCTGCCCATCATCTGGCTGGCACATTGCAGCAGCCACTTGGTAATATCAAACCTGTCCAACTTGGCACTGGTGCCACCTTTCATCTGGGAACCATCCTGCGTATTGTGGATTTTCAGGAGCCATCCGGCCACTCCCAGCCACAGCCCCCCGAACAAAAACTACGGCCCTTTTACCTGGAAGTAAAACTGACCTGCCCGTCATCTGGCTGGCAGATTGCAGGAGCCACTTGCACTATCAATCCAGCCCGACTCAGCACTGGTGCCACCTTTCATCTGGGAACCATCCAGTGTATCGTGGATTTTCAGGAGCCAGACGGCCACTCCCAGCCACAGGCCCCCGAACACAAACCACGGCCCTTTTCCCTGGAATTAAAACAGACCTGCCCATCTTCTGGCTGTCAGATTGCAGGAGCCACTTGGTACTATCAAACCAGCCCGACTTGGCATTGCTGCCACTTTTCATCTGGGAACCATCCAGTGTATCGTGGATTTTCAGGAGCCAGGCGGCCACTCCCAGCCAGTAGTCCCCCGAACACAAACCACGGCCCTTTTCCCTGGCAAACAAAACTCACCCGCCCCGCTTCTGGCTGGCAGATTGCAGGAGCCACTTGCCTCTATCAAACCAGCCCAACTTGGCACTGGTGCCACCTTGGGTCTGGGAGCCATCCAGCGTATTGTGGATTTTCAGGGGCCAGCTGGCCACTCCCAGCCACAAGTCCCCAAAAACAATCTACGGCCCTTTTCCCTGGAAGTAAAACTGACCTGCCCATCATCTGGCTGGCACATTGCAGGAGCCACTTGGTAATATCAAACCTGCCCGACTTGGCACTGGTGCCACCTTTCATCTGGGAACCATCCAGTGTATCGTGGATTTTCAGGAGCCAGCCCGCCACTCCCAGCCACAGGCCCTCGAACACAAACCATGGCCCTTTTCCCTGGCAAACAAAACTCACCCGCCCCGTTTCTGGCTGGCAGATTGCAGGAGCCACTTGCCTCTATCAAACCAGCCCGACTCGGCACTGGTGCCACCTTTCATCTGGGAACCATTCTGCGTATCATGGATTTTCAGGAGCCAGCCGCCACTCCCAGCCACAAGTCCCCAAACAAAACACGGCCCTTTTCCCTGGAAGTAAAACTGACCTGCCCGTCATCTGTCTGCTGGCAGATTGCAGGAGCCACTTGCCTCTATCAACCAGCCCGACTCGGCACTGGTGCCACCTTTCATCTGGGAACCATCCTGCGTATCGTGGATTTTCAGGAGCCAGCCGGCCACTCCAGCCACAGGCCCCCAAACACAAACCACGGCCCTTTTCCTGGAATAAAACTGACCTGCCCATCTCTGGCTGGCAGATTGCAGGAGCCACTTGGTACTATCAAACTAGCCCGACTTGGCATGGTGCCACCTTTCATCTGGGAACCATCCTGCGTATCGTGGATTTTCAGGAGCCAGCCGGCCACTCCCAGCCACAGGCCCCCGAACACAAACCACGGCCCTTTTCCCTGGCAAACAAAACTACCGCCCCTTTCTGGCTGGCAGATTGCAGGAGCCACTTGCCTCTATCAAACCAGCCCGACTTGGCACTGGTGCCACCTTTATCTGGGACCATCCGCGTATTGTGGATTTCAGGGCCAGCCGGCCACTCCCAGCCACAAGTCCCCAAAACAATCTACGGCCTTTTCCCTGGAAGTAAAACTGACCTGCCCATCATCTGGCTGGCAGATTGCAGGAGCCACTTGGTATATCAAACCAGCCCGACTTGGCACTGGTGCCACCTTTCATCTGGGAACCATCCAGTGTATCGTGGATTTTCAGGAACCAGCCCGGCCACTCCAGCCACAGGCCCCCGAACACAAACCACGGCCCTTTTCCCTGGCAAAAAAACTCACCTGCCCCGTTCTGGCTGGCAGATTGCAGGAGCCACTTGCCTCTATCAAACCAGCCCGACTTGGTACTGGTGCCACTTTCATCTGGGAACCATCCTGCGTATCATGGATTTTCAGGAGCCAGCCGGCCACTCCCAGCCACAGGCCCCAAACAAAACACGGCCTTTTCCCGGAAAAAAACTGACCTGCCCGTCATCTGGCTGGCAGATTGCAGGAGCCACTTGCCTCTATCAACCAGCCCGACTCGGCACTGGTGCCACCTTTCATCTGGGAACCATCCTGCGTATCGTGGATTTTCAGGAGCCAGCCGGCCACTCCCAGCCACAGGCCCCCGAACACAATACCACGGCCCTTTTCCCTGGAATTAAAACTGACCTGCCCATCATCTGGCTGGCAGATTGCAGGAGCCACTTGGTACTATCAAACCAGCCCGACTTGGCATGGTGCCACCTTTCATCTGGGAACCATCCTGCGTATCGTGGATTTTCAGGAGCCAGCGGCACTCCCAGCCACAGGCCCCCGAACACAAACCATGGCCCTTTTCCCTGGCAAACAAAACTCACCCGCCCCGCTTCTGGCTGGCAGATTGCAGGAGCCACTTGCCTCTATCAAACAGCCTGACTCGGCACTGGTGCCACCTTTCATCTAGGCACCATCCTGTGTATCGTGGATTTTCAGGAGCCAGCCGCCACTCCCAGCACAGGTCCCCAAACAAATATACGGTCCTTTTCCCTGGAAGTAAAACTGACCTGCCCGTCTCTGGCTGGCAGATTGCAGGAGCCACTTGCCTCTATCAATCCAGCCGACTCGGCACTGGTGCCACCTTTCATCTGGGAACCATCCTGCGTATCGTGGATTTTCAGGAGCCAGCCGGCCACCCCAGCCACAGGCCCCAACACAAACACGGCCCTTTTCCCTGGAATAAAACTACCTGCCCATCTTCTGGCTGGCAGATTGCAGGAGCCACTTGCCCTATCAAACCAGCCCGACTGGCACTGGTGCCACCTTTCATCTGGGAACCATCCTGCGTTTCGTGGATTTTCAGGAGCCAGCCGGCCACTCCAGCCACAGGCCCCCAACACAAACCACGGCCCTTTTCCCTGGAATAAAACTACCTGCCCATCTTCTGGCTGGCAGATTGCAGGAGCCACTTGTCTATCAAACCGCCCAACTTGGCACTGGTGCCACCTTTCATCTGGGAACCATCCTGCGTATCGTGGATTTTCAGGAGCCAGCCGGCCACTCCCAGCCACAGCCCCCAACACAAACACGGCCCTTTCCCTGGAATAAAACTGACCTGCCCATCTCTGGCTGGCAATTGCAGGAGCCACTTGCCTCTATCAAACCAGCCCGACTTGGCACTGGTGCCACCTTTCATCTGGGAACCATCCTGCGTATCGTGGATTTTCAGGAGCCAGCCGGCCACTCCCAGCCACAGGCCCCCAAACAAAACCACGGCCCTTTTCCCTGGCAAAAAAACTCACCCGCCCCGCTTCTGGCTGGCAGATTGCAGGAGCCACTTGCCTCTATCAACCAGCCCGACTGGCACTGGTGCCACCTTTCATCTGGGAACCATCCTGCGTATCGTGGATTTTCAGGAGCCAGCCGGCCACTCCCAGCCACAGGCCCCCAAACACAAACACGGCCCTTTTCCCTGGAAGTAAAACTGACCTGCCCTCTTGGCTGGCAGATTGCAGGAGCCACTTGCCTCTATCAAACCAGCCCGACTCGGCACTGGTGCCACCTTGCATCTGGGAGCCATCCTGCGTATCGTGGATTTTCAGGAGCCAGCCGGCCACTCCCAGCCACAGCCCCCGAACACAAACCACGGCCCTTTTCCCTGGAAAAAAACTTACCTGCCCATCTCTGGCTGGCAGATTGCAGGAGCACTTGGTACTATCAAACCAGCCACTTGGCACTGGTGCCACCTTTCATCTGGGAACCATCCTGCGTATTGTGGATTTTCAGGAGCCAGCCGGCCACTCCCAGCCACAGGCCCCAAAAAACCTACGGCCCTTTTCCCTGGAAATAAAACTACCTGCCCATCTCTGGCTGGCAGATTGCAGAGCCACTTCCTCATCAAACCAGCCCGACTTGGCACTGGTGCCACCTTTCATCTGGGAACCATCCTGCGTATCGTGGATTTTCAGGAGCCAGCCGGCACCATCCCAGCCACAGGCCCCAAACAAACACGGCCCTTTCCCTGGCAAGAAAAACTACCCGCCCGCTATCTGGCTGGCAGATTGCAGAGCCACTTGCCTCTATCAAACCAGCCCGACTTGGCACTGGTGCCACCTTTCATCTGGGAACCATCCTGCGTATCGTGGATTTTCAGGAGCCAGCCGGCCACTCCCAGCCACAGGCCCCCAAACAAACCACGGCCCTTTTCCCTGGATGTAAAACTGACCTGCCCGTCATCTGGCAGGCAGATTGCAGGAGCCACTTGCCTCTATCAATCCAGCCCGACTTAGCACTGGTGCCACCTTTCATCTGGGAGCCATCCTGCGTATCGTGGATTTTCAGGAGCCAGCCGGCCACTCCCAGCCACAGGCCCCCAAAACAACTACGGCCCTTTCCCTGGAAATAAAACTGACCTGCCCTCTTCTGGCTGGCAGATTGCAGGAGCCACTTGCCTCTATCAAACCAGCCCGAACTTGGCACTGGTGCCACCTTGGTCTTGGGAACCATCCAGCGTATTGTGGATTTTCAGGGCCTGCCGGCCACTCCCAGCCACAAGTCCCCAAAAAAATCTAGGCCCTTTCCCTGGAAGTAAAACTGACCTGCCCATCATCTGGCTGGCACATTGCAGCAGCCACTTGGTAATATCAAACCTGCCACTTCGGCACTGGTGCCACCTTTCATCTGGGAACCATCCTGCGTATGTGGATTTTCAGGAGCCAGCCGCCACTCCCAGCCACAGGCCCCCGAACACAAACCACGGCCCTTTCCCTGGCAAGCAAAACTCACCCGCCCGCTTCTGGCTGGCAGATTGCAGGAGCCACTTGCCTCTATCAAACCAGCCCGACTCGGCACTGGTGCCACCTTTCATCTGGGACCATCCTGCGTATCGTGGATTTTCAGGAGCCAGCCGGCCACTCCCAGCCACAGGCCCCGAACACAAACCACGGCCCTTTTCCCTGGCAAAGAAAACTCACCCGCCCCGCATCTGGCTGGCAGATTGCAGGAGCCACTTGCCTCTATCAAACCAGCCCGACTTGGCACTGGTGCCACCTTTCATCTGGGAACCATCCTGCGTATCGTGGATTTTCAGGAGCCAGCCGGCCACTCCCAGCCACAGTCCCCCGAACACAAACCACGGCCCTTTTCCCTGGCAAACAAAACTCACCCGCCTCGCTTCTGGCTGGCAGATTGCAGGAGCCACTTCCCTCTATCAAAGCAGCCCGATTGGACACTGGTGCCACCTTTCATCTGGGAACCATCCTGCGTATCGTGGATTTTCAGGAGCCAGCCGGCCACTCCCAGCCACAGGCCC
>NW_026993211.1:0-17734 GCF_028769735.1 Zonotrichia leucophrys gambelii
GCCCTTTCAGGCCCCCTTTTTCCCCCCGCCGAATGTTTTTTTTTCACCAACACACACGCCCTTTTCCCTGCAAACAAAACTCCCCGCCCCGCTTCTGTGGCAGATTGAGACCCTTCCTCTACAAACAGCCACTCGGCCTGTCCACTTATTGGGAACCATCCTGGTATGTGGATTTTCAGGACCAGCCGCACCCACCACATCCCCAACAAAACCCGCCTTCCTGAATAAAACTACCGCCCCTCTGGCTGGCAGATTAGACACTTCTCTCAAACACCCACTGGCACTGGTGCCACCTTTCTGGGAACATCCTGCGAATGTGATTTTCAGGAGCCAGCCGGCATCCCAGCCACAGGCCCCGAACAAAACTACGCCCTTTCCCTGGAAAAAAGACCTGCCGTCATTGTGGCAATTGCAGGAGCCACTTGCCTCATCAACCAGCCCGCTGGCACTGTGCCACCTTCATCTGGGAAACATCTGTATCGGGATTTTCAGGAGCCACGGCACTCCCAGCCACAGGCCCGAACACAACCCGCCCTTTCCGCAAACAAATACCCCCCCCTTCTGCTGCAGATTGCAGAGCACTTCCTATCAAACCAGCCGACTGACTGGTGCCACCTTTCACTGGGAACCATCCTGCGTATCGGGATTTCAGGAGCCACGGCCACTCCCAGCCACAGCCCAACAAAACACGGCCTTTCCCTGGAATAAAACGACGCCCCTTCTGGCGGAAATTCAGGACACTTCCTATAACCGCCCGACGGCACTGTGCACTTTCATCTGGGACCATCTGGTATCGTGATTTTCAGGAGCCACCGGCCACCCAGCCACAGGCCCCGAACACAAACACGGCCTTTTCCCTGAAAAAAATTCACCTCCCCTCTCTGGCTGGCAGATTGCAGGAGCCACTTTCATATCAAACCAGCCCGACTCGGCACTGGTGCCAACCTTTCATCTGGGAACCATCCTGCGTATCGTGGATTTTCAGGAGCCAGCCGGCCACTTCCCAGCCACAGGCCCCAAACACAAACACGGCCCTTTTCCCTGGAAGTAAAACTGACCTGCCCGTCATCTGGCTGGCAGATTGCAGGAGACCACTTGCCCTCTATCAAACCAGCCCGACTCGGCACTGGTGCCACCTTTCATCTGGGAACCATCCTGCGTATCGTGGATTTTCAGGAGCCAGCCGGCCACTCCCAGCCACAGGCCCCCAAACACAAACCACGGCCCTTTTCCCTGGAAAACAAAACTCACCCGCCCCGCTTCTGGCTGGCAGATTGCAGGAGCCACTTCCCTCTATCAAACCAGCCCGACTCGGCACTGGTGCCACCTATCATCTGGGAACCATCCTGCGTATCGTGGATTTTCAGGAGCCAGCCGGCCACTCCCAGCCACAGGCCCCCAAACACAAACACTACGGCCCTTTTCCCTGGAATAAAACTCACCTGCCCATCTCTGGCTGGCAGATTGCAGGAGCCACTTGCCTCTATCAAACCAGCCCGACTTGGCACTGGTGCCACCTTTCATCTGGGAACCATCCTGCGTATCGTGGATTTTCAGGAGCCAGCCGGCCACTCCCAGCCACAGGCCCCCGAACAAAACCACGGCCCTTTTCCCTGGAATTAAAACTGACCTGCCCATCTTCTGGGGCAGATTGCAGGAGCCACTTGGCTCTATCAAACCAGCCCGAACTTGGCACTGGTGCCACCTTTCATCTGGGAACCATCCTGCGTATCGTGATTTTCGGAGCCAGCCGGCCACTCCCAGCCAAAAGCCCCCAAACAAACACGGCCCTTTTCCCTGGAATTAAAACTGACCTGCCCATTCTGGCTGGCAAGATTGCAGGAGCCACTTGGTACTATCAAACCAGCCCGACTTGGCACTGGTGCCACCTTTCAAACTGGGAACCATCCTGCGTATCGTGGATTTTCAGGAGCCAGCCGGCCCACTCCCAGCCACAGGCCCCCAACACAAAACCCCGGCCCTTTTCCCTGGGAAACAAAACTCACCCGCCCGCTTCTGGCTGGCAGATTGCAGGAGCCACTTCCCTATCAAACCCGCCCGACTCGGCACTGTGCCACCTTTCATCTGGGAACCATCCTGTGATCGTGGATTTCAGGAGCCAGGCCCGGCCACTCCCCGCCACAGGTCCCAAACAAATACTACGGGCCCTTTTTCCTGGAATTAAAACGACCTGCCCATCTTTTGGCTGGCAGATTGCAGGAGCCACTTGGCCTATCAAACCGCCGACTTGCACTGGTGCCCACCTTTATCTTGGGAACCATCCTGCGTATCGTGATTTTCAGGAGCCAGCCGGCCCTCCAGCACAGGCCCCGAACACAAACACGGCCCTTTTTCCCCGGAAAGAAACTCACCCGCCCCGCTTCTGGCTGGCAGATTGCAGGAGCCACTTCCCCCTATCAAACCAGCCCGACTCGGCACTGGTGCCACCTTTCATCTGGGAACCATCCTGCGTATCGTGGATTTTCAGGAGCCAGCCGGCCACTCCCAGCCACAGGCCCCCAAACAAACACGGCCCTTTTCCCTGGCAAACAAAACTACCTCCGCTTCTGGCTGGCGATTGCAGGAGCCACTTGCTCTATCAAACCAGCCCGACTTGGCACTGGTGCCACCTTCTGGGAAATCCGCGTATTGGGATTCAGGAGCAGCCGCCACTCCCAGCCACAGCCCCCGAACAAAACCACGCCCTTTTCCTGGAAAAAACTACCCCTTCTGGCGGAATCAGGGCACTTTCTATAACCAGCCGATGCACTGTGCCACTTTCATCTGGGAAAACCCCCTGGTCGGGATTTTCAGGAGCACGGCCTCCCACCCAGCCCAACAAAACCGGCCCTTTCCCGAAACAAATCCCCCCCTTCTGGCTGAGATTCAGGAGCCACTCCCCTATCAAACCAGCCGACTGGGCCCGTCCACTTTCATGGGAACCATCCGGTATGTGGATTTTCAGGACCAGCCGGCCACTCCCAGCCACAGGCCCCAAACAAACCGGCCTTTCCCGGATAAAACGACTGCCTCCTGGCTGTAGGCCCCTTTCCCTGGAATTAAAACTGACCTGCCCTCTTTTGGCTGGCGATTGCAGGGCCACTTGGTCTTCAACCAGCCCAAATTTTCCCCTGGTGCCACCTTTTCTGGGAACCCCTCGTACGTGGATTTCAGGGGGCCAGGGCCACTCCCCCGCCCCGGCCCCCAACACAAAAACCCGGCCCCTTTCCTGGGGAAAAAAACTACCCCCCCGCTTCTGGGTGGAGTTGCAGGACACTTCTCATCAACCCGCCCCCGCTTGCCCCCTTTCATTGGGGAAACCCTCCTGCATCGTGGTTTTTTAGGGCCAGCCGCCACTCCCAGCCCCGGGCCCCCAAACAAAAGGCCCTTTTCCCTGGAAAAAAACTACCCCCCTTCGGGTGAGATTGCAGGAACCATTCCTTTAAACCAGCCCAAATTGGCACGGTGCCACCTTCACTGGGGCCATCCGGATTGGGATTTTTTGGGCCAGCCCACTCCCAGCCCCGGGGCCCCAAAACAAAGGCCCTTTTCCCGGAAAAAACTGACCTGCCCTCTCTGCGGCAATTGCAGAACCCCTTGGTTTCAAACCCCCCAACTTGGCACTGGTGCCCCTTTCTCGGGAACCCTCCCGGTATGTGTTTTCAGAGCCCCGGGCCCCCTCCCAGCCACAGCCCCCAAAAAACCACGGTTTTCCCGGAAAAAAAACTTCCCCCCTCTGCTGCAATTGCAGGAGCCCCTTGTTTCAAAAACCCCCACTACTGGTCCACCTTCATCTGGGAACCATCCTGGTATCGGGATTTCAGGACCAGCCGGCACTCCCCGCCACAGGCCCCAAAAAAAAACGGCCTTTTTCCCGGAAAAAACTACCGCCCCTCTTTTGGCGGCGATTCAGGAAAACCCCTTTCAAAAAAACCCCCCCCCCCCCCCCCCCCCCCCCCCCCCCCCCCCCCCCCCCCCCCCCCGCCCTTTTTGGGCCCCCCAAAAAAAAAACCCCCCTTTCTCTGGAATTTTTAGAGCCACTTGAAATCAAACCCCCCACGGCCCTTTTCATTGGGGAACCCCGCGTTCGTGGTTTTCAGGAGCCCCGCCATCCCGCCACAAAGGCCCCCAAACAAAAACACGGCCCCCCCCCTTTAAAAAAAACTCCCCCCCTGGCTGGAGATTGCAGGAGCCACTTTCTACAAAACCCCCCGCTTGGCATGGTGCCACCCTTTTATCTGGAACCATCCTGCATCGGGATTTTCAGGAGCCACCGGCCCTCCCCCCACGCCCCCAAAAACAAAACAGGGCCCTTTTCCCGGAAAAAACTACCCCCGCTTTGGCTGGGGAAATTTCAGGAGCCCTTCCTTATCAACCCCGACTCCATGGGGCCACCTTTAAATTGGGGAACCCTCCTGCTATCGTGGTTTTTTAGGGGCCCGCCGGCCCCTCCCGCCACGGCCCCCAAAACAACCACGGCCCTTTTCCCCGAAAAAACTACCCCCCCTTTTGGCGGAATTGCAGGAGCCCCTTTTACAAACAGCCCCCCCTGGCATTTTTGGGGCCCCCTTTCATCTGGGGAACCCTCCGGACGTGGATTTTCAGGGGCCAGCCGGGCCCCTCCCCCCACAGGCCCCCCAAAAAAAACCGCCCTTTTCCCTGGAAAAAACTGCCCCGCCCGTCATCTGGCTGGAGTTTCAGGGGCCACTTGCCCTATCAATCCCGCCCGGGCATTGGGGGCCACCTTCATCTGGGAAAAATCCTGCTTTTCGGGATTTTAGGGCCAGCCCCACTCCCAGCCACGGCCCAAAAAAAACACGGCCCTTTTTCCCCGGAAAAAACTACCCCCCCGCTTTTGCTGGCAATTGCAGGAAACCCCTTCCTCTACAACCACCCGACTGGATGGTCCACCTTTTATCTGGGGAACCCCCGGTATCGTGGATTTTCAGGAGCCCGCCGCCACTCCAGCCACAGGCCCCCCAAAAAAACGGGGCCCTTTTCCCGAAAAAACTACCCGCCCCCTTCGGGTGGCAATTCAGACCACTTTTATCAAAAAGGCCCCCCTTGGCACGGGGCCACCTTTCATCTGGGGAAACCCTCCGCTAAAGGGGATTTCCCGGGGCCAGCCGGGCCCCCCCAGCCACAAAGGCCCCCAAAAAAAACCACGGCCCTTTCCTGAAAAAAATAAACCCCCTCTGGGTGGCAGATTGCAGGAGCCCTTGCCTCTACACCAGCCCGACTGCACTGGTGCCACCTTTTCTGGAACCCCCCGCGTAAAGGGGATTTTTCAGGAGCCAGCCGCCACCCCACCCAAAAACCCCCAAACAAAAACCCCGGCCCTTTTTTCCCCGGGAAAAATACCCCCGTTCTTGGGAATTGCAGGAGCCACTTCCCCTATCAAACCAGCCCACTCGGCACTGGTGCCACCTTTCATCTGGGGGAAACCCCCTGCGATCGTGGATTTTAGGACCGCCGGGCCCCCCCCAGCCCCCCCCAAAAACAAAAGGCCCTTTTCCCCGAAAAAAACTACCCCCCCTGGCGGAGACGGACCACTTGGTCTTCAAACCCGCCCCTTGCACGGTGCCACTTTTTATCGGGGAAACCCCCTTAAATTTGGGTTTTTGGACCCGCCGGGCCCCCCCCCCAGCCCCAAAGTCCCCCCAAAAAAAAACTACGGCCCCTTTTTTTTCCCCCTTTTAATAAAAAAGACCTGGGGGCCCCTCATCTAGGGGCCTTGGGGGGAATTGCAAAAGCCCCTTTTTTAAAAAACAAAAACCTCCCCCCAACTTGGCACTGGTTCCCCCCCCCCTTTTTCATCTGGGGAAACCCTCCCCTTGGGGGTATCCCTGGATTTTCAAAGGGGGCCAGCCGGCCAAATCCCAGCCCCCCCAAAAGGCCCCCCCCCAAAAACAAAAACCCCGGGGGCCTTTTTTCCCCCCCCCCGCCCAGCCGGCCACTCCCGCCCCAGGCCCCAAACAAAACAGGCCCCTTTTCCCGGAAAAAAACTACCCCCGCTCGGGGGGCAGATTGCGGGGCCACTTTCCTCTATCAATCCAGGACTCGGCACGGGCCACCTTTCATCTGGAACCATCCTGCGTATCGGGATTTTCAGGAGCCAGCGCCACTTTCCCCCGCCACAGGCCCCAAACCCAAAACCACGGCCCTTTTCCTGGAAAAAACCACCGCCCCCTTCGGCTGGGGGATTGCAGGGGCACTTCCCTTTCAAAAAACCGACCGGATGGTGCCACATTTTTAAGGGGGGAAACCTCCTGCGTATGGGATTTTCAGGACCAGCCGGCCAC
This sequence comes from Zonotrichia leucophrys gambelii, assembly GCF_028769735.1. Lineage (NCBI taxonomy): Eukaryota > Metazoa > Chordata > Aves > Passeriformes > Passerellidae > Zonotrichia > Zonotrichia leucophrys. The sequence continues at coordinate 6,303 of NW_026993211.1, forward strand.
TCCCACCCCACCCCCAACACAAAAACCCCGGCCCTTTTCCCGGCAAACAAAACTTAAACCCCCCTCCCGCTTCTGGCTGGCAATTCAGGGCCCCTTGCCTCAAACAAAACCACCACTTGGGACGGGCCACCTTTCAGGAACCATCCCGTATGGGATTTTCGGGCCCGGCATCCCACCAAGGGCCCCCAAACCAAACCGCCTTTTTCCCTGGAAAAAACTATGCCCCCCTCTGCTGGCAATTTCAGGGGCCACTTGCCCATCATCCCGCCACCGCACGGGGCCACCTTTCATCTGGGAAACCCTCCTGCGTAACGGGATTTTCAGGAGCCAGCCGGCCACTCCCACCACAGGGCCCCCAACACAAACCACGGCCCCTTTTTTTCCCCCGCAAACAAAATCCCCCCCCCCTTTTGGCTGGGAATTGCAGGAGCACTTCCTTATCATCCAGCCCCCGGGGGCGGTGCCACCCATCTGGGAAACCATCCCCGTAAAGTGAAATTTGGGGCCCGCCGCCCACCCCCCAAGGCCCCAAACCAAAAAGTTTTTGGTTTGGGGGGGGTTGGGAGTTTTTTGGGGGGGCACGGCCCCTTTTCCCCGGGAAAAAACCTCCGTGGGATTTTCAGGACCACCGGCACCCCAGCCACGGCCCCCCCCCAAAACCTTTTTTTCAAAAAAACTACCCACCCCCCGTTCGTAAATTTTAGGAGACCCCCATCAACAGCCCCCGACACCCTCCCCTTTTCTGGAAAAAACCCCCCGTATGTGGAATTTTTAGGGGCCCGCCTCCCCCCGGCCCCAAAAAAAACCCCCGGCCCCTTTTTTTGGAAAAAAACCCCCCCCCCTCGGGGGATTCAGGGCCACCCCTCCCAGCCACTGCCCACTTCCACCTTTTCCCCGGGAACCACCTGCATCTTTTGGCAGAGCGCCGGAACCACAGCCCCAAAACAACCCACGGGCCCTTTTTCCCCCGGGAAAAACCCCCCGCCCCCCTTTTGTGGAATTCAGGACAAAAAAACCAAAAAAACTCACGGCCCCTTTCCGGGAACCACCTCATCTATTTTTTAAGCCAGCCCCCCACTTTTAAAACCCCCAAAAACCCAACCCCCTTCCTGGGTAAAATCCTCCCTCCGGATGGGATTCAGGACCAGCCTCCAAACCCCCAGGCACGGGCCCCCAAACCATCCCCGTTTTTTCGGGGAAAAAACCCCCCCTCCCGCCCCGGCCCCCCAAAATCAGGGCCCTTTTCCTAAAAAACCACCCCCCCTTCCTGGCAATTAGGAACCTTCCTCCAACCCGGACCGGGCCGGCCCCTTTACTTCCCCCCCCATTTTCCCACCCACTCCCGCCCCACCCCCCCAAAAAAAACACGGCCCTTTTTCCCCGGAAAAAAACCACCCCCCGCTCTGCTTTGGGTTGCAAGCACTTCCCCCATCAACCAGCCGCCGGGACGGGCCACCCTTTTAAACTGGAACCACCTGCGTCGTGATTTTTTGGGGCCAGCGGCCCCTCCCCCACGGCCCCAAAAAAACTACGGCCCTTTTCCCGAATTAAAAAGGGCCTCCCTCATCTGGCGGCAGATTGCAGGACACTTCCTCCATCAAAACCCCCCGCTTGGGACTGGGGCCCCTTTCATCTGGAACCACCTGCTACGGGATTTTTAGGACCACCGGGCCCCCCCACCAAAGCCCCAAACAAACCACGGGCCCTTTTCCCTGGAAAAAAACTACCCCCCCGCTTTTGGGTGCAGATTGCAGGAGCACTTCCCTATAAACCCACTGGACTGGGGCCACCTTTTAGGAACCCTCCCCGCGAACGGGGGTTTTAGACCAGCCGGGCCCCTCCCGCCACAGGCCCCCGAACACAAACCACGGGCCCCTTTTCCCTGGAAAAAAATACCCGCCCTTCTGGCTGGCAATTGCAGGAGCATTTCTATAAAAAACCACTTGGACTGGGCCACCCTTTCATCTGGAACCATCCCGCTATCGTGGATTTTCAGAGCCACCCCACTTCCCCCCACAGGGCCCCCAAAAAAAAACACGGCCCTTTTCCCCGGAAAAAAAATACCGCCCCCCCTTTTTGCTGGCAGATTGCAGGGGCCACTCCTCTATCAAACCAGCCGACTGGGCCCGGTCCCCCTTTCATCGGGGAAACCCCCTGGTACGTGGATTTTAGGGGCCGCCGGGCCCCCCAGCCACAGGCCCCCAAAAAAAAAACACGGGCCCCTTTTTCCCCGGAAAAAACTACCGCCCCCTGGCGCAATTTCAGGACCACTTCCCCCCCATCAACCCCCGACTGGGACTGGTGCCACCTTTCCCTCTGGGAACCATCCCGCTACGGGATTTTTTAGGACCGCGGGGCCCCTCCAGCCACAGGCCCCCAACAAAACAAAGGGCCCTTTCCCTGAAAAAAAACTACCCCCCGCTTTTGGGTGGAATTGCAGGACCACTTCCCCTTAAAAAAAGCCCACTTGGCACGGGGCCACCTTTCACTGGGAAAACCCTCCTGCGATCGTGGATTTAAAAGCCCCCGGCCATCCCACCACAGGCCCCCAAAAAAAACACGGGCCCCTTTTTCCCCAAAAAAAAAACCCCCCCCTTCGGCTGGAGTTGCAGGAGCCCCTTCCCCTATAAAACCCGCCCAACTTGGCACGTGCCCCTTTCATCTGGGGAAACCCCCCACGTGGATTTTCAGGACCAGCCGGCAATCCCAGCCACAGGCCCCAAACAAACACGGGCCCTTTCCCCCGGAAAAAAACCCCCCCTTTGCTGGAGATTGAGGGGCCCCTTGCCCCTATAAAACCAGCCCATTGCACTTTGGGCCCCCTTTTTATCTGGGAAACCCTCCTGCGTATCGTGGATTTTGGGCCAGCCCCACTCCCGCCACGGCCCCCAACACAAACCACGGGCCCCTTTTCCCTGGAAAAAAACTACCCCCCCTTCTGGCTGGAAATTGAGGGGAAAAATTTCCTTCAAACCAGCCCCAATTGCACTTCCACCTTTCACTGGAAACCCTCCTGCGATCGTGGGTTTTTGGGCCAAAGGCCACTCCCAGCCCGGGGCCCAAAAAAAACTACGGCCCCTTTTCCCGAAATAAAAATGACCTCCCATCCTGGTGCAATTTCAGACCACTTTTTCAAACCCCCCAAATTGGGACTGTGCCACTTTCATCTGGGGAAACCTCCTGCGTATCGTGGGTTTTCAGGAGCCCGCCGCCACTCCCAGCCCCAGGCCCCCAAAAAAAACCACGGCCCTTTTCCCAATAAAACTGACCCCGCCCTCATCTGGTGGCAGATTGCAGGAGCCACTTTTTTCAAACCCCCCACTTGCACTGGGTGCCACCCTTTTATCTGGGGAAACCCTCCGCATCGGGATTTTCAGGGGCCAGCCGGCCACTCCCGCCACAGGGCCCCCAAAAAAAACAAAGCCTTTTCCCTGGAAAAAAAACACCGCCCCTCTGGCTGGCAGATTGCAGAGCCACTTGCCTCTATCAACCACCCGACTTGGCACTGGGGCCACCCCCTTTTTTGGGGAAACCATCCCTATGGGATTTTTAGGAGCCACCCCCGGGCCCCTCCCCCCACGGCCCCCGAACACAAACCACGGCCCTTTTCCCGGAAAAAAACCACACCCCCCCTTTTTGGCTGGCAATTGCAGGGGGCCCCTTTCCCCTCAAACCACCCGACCGACTGGTGCCACCTTTCATTTGGGGAAACCTCCTGGTATCGTGGATTTTCAGGAGCCACCGGCCACTCCCCCCACAGGGCCCCAACACAAAACCCCGGCCCTTTTCCCTGCAAAAAAACCCCCCCCCCGCTTCGGCGGGAGATTTCAGGGGCCCCTTCCCCCTATCAAAAACCCCCCGACGGCCCGGTCCACCTTTTTATTGGGGAAACCCTCCGGGTACGTGGATTTTCAGGACCAGCCGCCACTCCCCGCCCCCGGCCCCCCCAACCAAAACCACGGCCCTTTTCCTGGAAAAAAACCACCCCCCCCTTTTGGGGGCAATTGCAGGAACATTCCCCCTATCAAACCCGCCCATTGGCATGGGGCCCCCCTTTCATCTGGGGAAACCACCGCGATCGGGATTTCAGGAGCCCCGCCGCCCCCCACCACAGGGCCCCCCAAAAAAAACCACGGGCCCTTTTTCCCTGGAAGAAAACTACCCGCCCCTCTGGCTGGCAGATTTCAGGAGCCACTTCCTCATCAACCCGCCCGACTTGGCACGGGGCCACCTTTCATCTGGGGCCATCCTGCGTATCGTGGATTTTCAGGAGCCAGCCGGCCACTCCCAGCCCCAGGCCCCCAAACAAAAACCCCGGCCCTTTTTCCCTAAAAAAACTACCCCCCGCTCTGGCTGGAATTTCAGGAGCCCCTTCCCCTATCAAAACCCGCCCGACTGGCACTTGCCCCTTTCACGGGGGAAACCCCTGCGTACGGGATTTTCAGGAGCCAGCCGCCATCCCACCCCGGGGCCCCCAACACAAATACGGCCCTTTTTCCCTAAAAAAACTACCTCCCCTTTTGCGGGAAATTCAGAACCCCTTGCTCTTACCAGCCCAACTTGCACTTGCCCCTTTCATCGGGAACCATCCCGCTATCTGGGTTTTCGGGGCCAGCCGGGCCCCTCCCACCACGGGCCCAAAAACAAACGGGCCCCTTTTTCCCGAAAAAAACACCGCCCTTTCTGCTGGCCAAATTTCAGGAAACTTTTAAACCCCCAACTTGGCACTGGGGCCACCTTTTATCGGGGAAACCCTCCCGCACGTGGATTTTTAGGAGCCCGCCGGCCTCCCAGCCACAGGCCCAAAAAAACACGGCCTTTTTCCCCAATAAAAATGACCTGCCCTCATCTGCTGGGAATTGCGACCACTTTTTTCAAACCCCACTGGGACTGGGGGGGCCACCTTTCATCTTTGGGGGAAACCCCCTGCGTACTGGATTTTCAGGGGCCAGCCGCCCCTCCCCCCACAGGCCCCCAACAAAACCAGGCCCCTTTTTCCCCGGAAAAAACTAACCCCCCCCGCTCTGGCTGGGAGATTGCAGGAGCCCTTGCCCTATCAACCACCCGACTGGAAATGGTGCCACCTTTTTATTGGGGGAAACCCTCCTGGATCGGGATTTTCAGGGGCCAGCCGGCCCCCTCCCAGCCACAGGCCCCCAACACAAACCCGGCCCTTTTCCCCCGGCAAAAAAATACCCCCCCGCTTCTGCTGCAGATTGCAGAGCCCCTTCCCTATCAAAACCCCCCGACTTGGAACTGGGGGCCCCCCTTGGGAACCTCCGCATGTGGATTTTCAGGGGCCACCCCACTCCCACCAAACCCCCAAAAAAACCCACGGCCCTTTCCCGGAAGAAAACTCCGCCCCCATCTGGGTGGCAAAGTTCAGACCCCTTTTATCCAGCCCACTGGCACTGGGGCCACCTTTCATTGGGAACCATCCTGCTTCGTGGGGTTTTCAGAGCCGCCGCCACCCCACCACAGCCCCAAAAAAAACCACGGGCCCTTTTCCCCCGGAAAAAAAACTCCCCCCTTTTGGCTGGAAAAATTGCAGAGCCACTTGTTTTAAAAAACCCGCCCACTTTTCACTGGGGGCCACCTTTCACTGGGGAAACCCTCCTGCTAGGGATTTTTAGGGGCCACCGGGACTCCGCCACAGCCCCAAAAAAAACCCCGGCCTTTTTTCCCGGGAATAAAACGACCTCCTCATCCCGGGTGGGAATTCAGGGGCCCCTGTCTTCAAAACCCCCCGACTTGGCACGGGGCCACTTTTATCTGGGGAACCCTCCGCAGGGATTTTTTAAGCCAGCCGGCCCCTCCCGCCCCAGGGCCCCCCCAAACAAAACCACGGCCCTTTTCCCTGAAAAAACCACCCCCCGTCCTGGGTGGAGATTGCAGAGCCCCTTCCCTTTCAAACCGCCCGACCGGCACTTCCCCTTTCACGGGGAAACCCTCCGCTATCGTGGATTTTCAGGAGCCAAACCGGCCATCCCAGCCAAGGCCCCAAAAAACAAACACGGCCCTTTTTCCCCGGAAAAAAACTACCCCCCCTTCCCGGCGGAAAATTGCAGGAAACCCCTTGTTTTATAAACCACCCCAATTGCACTTGGGCCCCTTTCACGGGAACCATCCCGCTACGTGGATTTTCGGAGCACCGGCCACTCCCCCCCACGGCCCCCAAAAAAAAAACGGGCCCTTTTCCCTGAAAAAAAACTACCGCCCCGTTCCTGGCGGCAATTGCGGAACATTCCCCCACAACCACCGATTGGGACGGGGGCCACCTTTCCTGGAAACCCTCCGCATCGTGGATTTTTTGGGGCAGGGGGGCCCCTCCCGCCCCCAAGGCCCCCCAAACAAAACCAGGGCCCCTTTTCCTGAAAAAAAAAAACCCCCCCCCCCTTCTGGCTGGCAGATTGAGGAGCCCACTTCCCCCTACAAACCCCCGATTCCCCTGGTGCCACCCTCTGGGAACCATCCGTGATTGATTTTCGGGGCCCCGCCGGGCCCCTCCCCCACAGGCCCCCCAACCCAAAACACGGGCCCTTTTTTCCCGGAAAAAACGACCTGCCCCTCATCTGGGTGGCGATTGCAGGGGCCATTCCTCTACAAACCACCCCCCCTTGGCACTGGGGCCACCTTTCATCGGGAACCTCCTGGATCGTGGATTTTCAGGGGCCACCCGCCACCCCAGCCACAGGCCCCCCAACACAAACACGGCCCTTTCCCCAAAAAAAACCCCCCCCGCTTCCCGGCTGGAGATTTCAGGACCACTTCCCCCTTTTCAACCCCCCGACTGGACTGGGGCCCCTTTCATTGGGAAACCCTCCCTGCACGTGGATTTTTGGAGCCCCCGCCCTCCCCCCGCCCCCAAAAAAAACCACGGCCCTTTTCCTGAAAAAAACCCACCCCGCCCCCCTCTGGCTGGCAGATTGCGACCACTTCCTCTATCAAACCACCCGATTGGGAAATGGGGCCACCTTCATTTGGGGAAACCCTCCTCTATCGGGATTTTTTGAGCCAGCCGGGCCCCCCCAGCAAAAGCCCCCAAACCCCAAAACCACGGCCCCTTTCCCCGGAAGAAAACTACCCCCCCCTTTTGGCTGGCAGATTTCAGGAGCCCCTTCCTCTTCAACCAGCCCGACTGAAATGGTGCCAAACCCTTTTATTGGGGAAACCCTCCTGCTATCGGGGATTTTCAGGGCCCGCCGGGCCCCCCCGCCAAAAGCCCCCAAAAAAACCCACGGCCCTTTTTCCCCCGGAAAAAAACTACCCCCCCTTCCTGGGGAATTGAGACCACTTTTAACAAACCGCCCACTTGCACTGTCCACCCTTTTCTGGGAACCATCCGCATCTGGGTTTTTAGGAGCCCCGCCGGGCCCCTCCCACCCAGGCCCCCAAAAAACCACGGCCCTTTTTTTCCGGAAAAAAACTACCTGCCCCCTCTGCTGGCAAAAAGCAGGCCCCTTGTTATCAACCCCCCACTTGGCCTGGTGCCCCCTTTTATTGGGAACCACCTGCTTCGGATTTTCAGGGGCCAGCCCCACTCCCCGCCAAGCCCCCAACAAAACCAGCCCTTTTCCCTGGCAAAAAAACCGCCCCCCCCTTCTGGCTGGAATTGCAGGAGCCCTTCCTCTTCAAACCCGCCCGATGGCACTGGGGCCACCTTTCAATGGGAACCATCCTGCTATGTGGATTTTTAGGGGCCCCCGCCACTCCCAGCCAAAAGCCCCCCCAAAAAACCACGGCCCTTTTTCCCGGAAAAAACCCCCCCCCTTTTGGTGGGCAAAATTGCAGGAGCACTTTTATCAACCCCCCAAATTGGTGGTGCCACCTTTCATTGGGGAAACCCTCCTGCTATCGTGGGTTTTTCAGGACCCCCCCACTCCCCGCCCAGGCCCCCAAAAAAACCACGGCCCTTTTTCCCCGGAAAAAACACCGCCCGCCGCTGGCAATTGCAGAGCCACTTTATAAACACCACTGGCCTGGTCCACCTTTCATCTGGGAACCATCCTGGTATCGTGGATTTTCAGGAGCCAGCCCGGCCATCCCGCCACAGGGGCCCCAAAAAACCACGGCCTTTCCCCGGAATAAAATGACCTCCCCACTGGCTGGGAATTGCAGGGGCCACTTCCCCCTTCAAACCCCCCCCGACTTGGCACGGGTGCCACCCTTTTTGGGGAAACCCTCCGCGTATGTGGATTTTCAGGGGCCAGCCGCCCCCTCCCCCCACAGGGCCCCAAAAAAAAACCAGGGGGGGGGGGGGGGGGTTTTTCCCGGGAAAAAAACCACCCCCCCCTCTGGGGGCGATTGCAGGGGCCCCTGCCCCAACAATCCAGCCCGACTGGCACGGTCCACCTTTCACGGAACCATCCGCGTTCGTGGGTTTTCAGGGGCAGCCGGCCACTCCCCCCACGCCCCCAAAAACAAAACGGCCCTTTTCCCTGGCAAAAAAACAAACCCCCCCGTCTGGGGGAAAATTTCAGGGGCCCACTTGCTTATCAACCACCCGACCCCACTTGCCACCTTTCACGGGAAACCCTCCCGCTATGTGTTTTCGGAGCCCGCCGGGCCCCTCCGCCCCGGGGCCCCAAACAAATAAACCCCTTTTTCCTGGAAAAAAAAAACCGCCCCCTCTGGCTGGCAATTTCAGGAACCCTTTCTACAAACCACCGATTGGGCCCGGTGCCACTTTCATCTGGGAACCATCCTGGATCGGGATTTTCGGAGCAGCGGGCCCCTCCCCCACAGGCCCCCAACAAAACCAGCCCCTTTTTCCCCGAAAAAAATACCCCCCCGCTTCTGGCTGCAATTTTCAGGAGCCCCTTTCCCCCCCACAAACCCCCTGATTTGGCCTGGTCCACCTTTTATCTGGGGAACCATCCTGTGATCTGGATTTTTTAGAGCCCCCGCGGGCCATTTCCCGCCCCAGGCCCCAAACAAAACTAAAAGGCCCCCTTTCCCCAATTTAAAAAGACCGCCCTCATCTGGCTGGCAGATTTCAGGAGCCCCTTCCCCCTACAAACCAGCCCCTCGGGACTGGTGCCACCTTTTATCTGGGGGCCATCCTGCATCGTGGGTTTTCAGGACCACCGCCACCCCAGCCACAGGCCCCAAACAAACCACGGGGCCCTTTTCCCGGGAAAAAACTACCCGCCCGCTCTGGCTGGCAGATTTAGGAACCCCTTCCCTATAACCAGCCCGACTGGACTGGGGCCACCTTTTATCTGGAAACCCTCCTCTATGTGGATTTTTGGAGCCAGCCGGCCCCCCCAGCCACGGGCCCCCCAACCAAACCCCGGCCCTTTTCCCCGGAAAAAAACTACCCGCCCGTTCGGGGTGCAGATTGCAGGGGGCCACTTTCCTCTAAAAAACCCCCCACGACTGGCCCCTTCATTGGGGAAACCCTCCTGCTATCGTGGGTTTTCGAGCCCCGGCCCCTCCCACCACCCCCCCAAACCAAAACCGGCCCTTTTCCCCGGAAAAAACTACCGCCCTCTTTTGGGTGGGAATTGCAGGGGCCACTTGGTCTTCAAACCCCCCAAAAGGCCCCTTGCCACCTTTCATCGGGAACCATCCTGCTACGTGGGTTTTCAGGACCGCCGCCACTCCCAGCCAAGGCCCCAAAAAAAACCACGGCCCTTTTTTCCCAAAAAAACTACCCCCTTTCTGGCTGGCAGATTTGCAGGAACCACTTCCCCCATCAACCACCCCACCGCACTGGGGCCACCCCCCACCCACATTTTGGGGCCCCCCACCCCCCCAAGGGCCCCCAAAAAAAACCAGGTTTCCCCCAAAAAAAAAAACCACCCCCCCGCTTCTGCGGAATTTTCAGGGCACTTTCCCCCAAAACAAACCCCCAAATCGGCCTTTCCATTACGGAAACCTCCGTCATCTGGTTTTTTTGAGCCCGGGCCCCCTCCCAACCATCCCCCAAACAATACTACGGGCCCTTTCAATTCGACCCCCGATCGGGAATTTTCAGAGCCACGCCCAAAATCCCCCCACGAACCGGCCCCTTTCCCCCGGAAAATCCGGTATCTTGGATTCAGGGCCGCCCCATCCCCCGCCACAGGGCCCCCAAAAAAATTACGGCCCTTTCCCCCGGAACAAAACTAAACCCCCCCCGCTTTTGGCTGGGAGATTGCAGGAGCCACTTCCTCTATCAAACCAGCCTGATTCGCACTGGTGCCACCTTTCATCTGGGAACCATCCTGTATGGGGGATTTTCAGGAGCCAGCCGCCACTCCCACCACAGGCCCCCAAACACAAACTACAGGGCCCCTTTTTCCCCGGAAGTAAAACTGACCTGCCCATCTGGCTGGCAATTGCAGGGGCCACTTCCTCTATCAAACCACCGAATCCGGCACTGGTGCCACCTTCATCTGGGAACCATCCTGCGTATCGTGGATTTTCAGGAGCCAGCCGGGCCCCTCCCAGCCACAGGCCCCCAACACAAACCACGCCCTTTTCCCTGGCAAAAAAAACTCACCGCCCCGCTTCTGGCTGGCCGATTGCAGGAGACACTTGCCTATATCCCAACCAGCCCGACCGGCACTGGGCCACCTTTCATCTGGGAACCATCCTGCGTATCGTGGATTTTTAGGAGCCACCGGCCATCCCAGCCACAGGCCCCCAAACACAAACCCCGGCCCCTTTTCCCTGGAATAAAACTGACCTGCCCTCATCTGGGTGGGAATTGCAGAGGCCACTTTCCCCATCAAACCGCCCACCTGGCACTGGTGCCACCCTTTTATCTGGAACCATCCTGCTATCGTGGATTTCCCGGACCAGCCGGCCACTCCCAGCCACAGGCCCCCAACACAAACCAGCGGGCCCTTTTCCCTGGAAGAAAACTCCCTGCCCCATCTCTGGCAGATTGCAGGAGACACTTGGCCTCTATCAACCAGCCCGACTTGCACTGGGGCCACCCTTTCCCTCTGGAACCATCCTGCGTATCGTGGATTTTCAGGAGCCAGCCGGCCACTTCCCCCCACAGGGCCCCCCAACAAAACCACGGCCCTTTCCCTGGCAAAAAACTCACCCCCCCCTTCTGGTGAGATTGCAGGAGCCCCATCCCCTATCAAACCCCACCGGACTGGTGCCCCTTCTTGGGGCCATCCCGCGTATCGGATTTTCAGGACCCGCCGGCCACTTTTCCCAAGCCACAGGCCCCCGAACAAATACACGGCCCCCCTTTTCCCGAATTAAAAGACCTGCCCTTTCTGGGTGGAGATTGCAGGGGCCCTTTGGGACTACAAACCCGCCGACTTGGCACGTGCCTTTTCATTGGAACCCCGCGTATCGTGGATTTTTTAGGAGCCCGCCGGGGGCTCCCACCACAGGGCCCCCCCCCACAAAATAGCCCCTTCCCGGGAATTAAAACGACCTGCCCCCTCTCTGGGTGGCAGATTGCAGGAACCACTGGCTCCTCCCCC
>NW_026993212.1:0-7500 GCF_028769735.1 Zonotrichia leucophrys gambelii
GGGTTTTGGGGGGCTGGGGCTGTGGGTGGGTGGTGGGGGGGTGGGGGGGTCTGCTCTCTTCGGCTGTGGGTCTGGGCTGGGGTTTTTGGGTGTCTGGGGGGGGTGGGTCTTGGGGGGTTGGGGGGTCTGGGGGGGTGTTGTCTGGTGGGGGTGGTTGTTGGGGGTGTCTTCTCTGGGGGTTTTTTTTTGCTGGGTTTGGGGTCTGGGGCTGGTCTGGGGTTGTTTGGGCTGGGGGGGGGGGGTGGTGCTGTCTGCTGTGGGGTTGTTTGGGGGCTGGGGGGTTTGGGGTGGGGGTGGGGGCTTGGGGGGTGGGGTCTGGTCTGTTGGGGGTCTGGTGGTCTGGTGGTGGCCGGGTCTGGGGGGGTTGGGGGTTGGGGCTGGGTTTTTGCTGTCGGTCTCGGGCTGCTGTTTTGGGTTGGGGTTTTGGGTGGGGGTGGGCCCGGCTTGTGGGTCTTGGCTGGGGTGGGGGTTTGGGTGGGGGTTCGTCTGGGGGTTGGTCTGGGGGGGTTTTCTGGGGGTTTGGGGGGGGGGGTCTGGGGGTTTTTTGGGGGTCTGGGTGGTCCCGGTCTGTCTGGCTGGGGGGTGTTTTTGGGCTGGGCTGGGGCTTGTTTTGGTTTGGGGTTTGGGGGGGTTCTGGGGGGCTGGTTGGGGGAGGTCGGGGTTTGGGGGGTTTGGGGCTGAGGGGTTCTGTCTGGGTGGGCTGTGTTCTGGCTGGGGGGTGTCCCCGGGGGCTGTTGGGTTTTTGTCCGGCTGTGCTGGGGGTCTGGGGGGGGCGGGTGGTTGGGGGGGGTGCTGGGCTGGGTTGGGGGGGCTTTTGGCTGGGGTTTTTCAGGGGGGGGTCTGGCTTTGGGTTTGGTCTGCTCTGGTGGGGTTGGTTGGGGGTTTTGGCTGGGGGGCGTCTGGGGGCTGTGTGGCTGGGGGGTGCTGGTTTCTGCTGCTGGGGGGCTGGCTGTGTTCTGTCTGGGGGGGGGCTGGGTTGCCCGGGGCCTGGGGGCTGGTTGCTGGGTCCTTTTTGGTTCTGGGGGTGTGGGGGGTGTTCTGCTGGGGGGGTGTGGGGTTCTGGCTGCTGGGTGGGCTGGGGTTGGCTGGGGGGTCTGGGGGGGCTGGGGCTGGGGCTGTTGGGGGTTTTGGGGGGGTTTTGGTGGTTTGGGGCTGGTTTGGTCTGGGTTGGGGGGGGGGGGGGGTCTGTTCTTGGGGTCTGGGGGCTGGGGGTGGGGGTTTGGGGGCTGTCTGGTGGGGTTTCTGGGGGTGGGCTGCTGTCTGGGGGGGGGGGTTGGGGTTTGGGTGGCTGTTCTGGGCTTCTGGGTGCTGGGTCTGGGTGGGGGGTTCTGGTGGTGGGGGGTTCGTTTGGGCTGTCTGGGGCTTTTGGGGGGGGGCTTTTGGGGGGGGGTTGGTGTGTCTGGGGGGGTTTTGGGGGTGGGTCTGGTGGTGGGGGGTGCTGGGCTGTGTGGGGGGGTGTTTGGGGGGCCTGGGGGCTGGGCTGGGCTGTGGGTGGGCTGGGGGGGTCTGGGGTCTGGTTGGGGGGGGTGGGGGTGGGTTTTGGGGGGTTTTTGGGGCTGGCTGTCTGTTTGGCTGGGGTTTTGGGGCTGTGGGGGGGGGGTCTGGCTGGGTGGGGTTTTTGGGGTTCTGCTGGGGGGGGGGGGGGGCTGGTCCTCTGGTTTTCTGGCTGGCTGTTTGGGGGTCTGGGGGTCTGGGGTGGGGGGGGTGGGTGGGGGGGGCTGGGCTTCTGGTGTGTTTCTTGGGTGCTGGGGGTTTGGTCTGCTGTGGGGCTGTTCCCGGGCTGGGGGCTGGGCTGGGGGGTCTGTTTTGGGGGGGCTGTTTGCTTCTGTTTGGCTGCTGGGGGGCCTTGGGGTGGGGGGCTGCGGTGTGGGTGGCTGGGGGGTTTGGGTGTTTTGGGTCTGGGGGTGTTTGGGGGGGGTTTTGGGTCTGGGGGGGGCTGGGGGGGTCTGGTGGGGTGGGGGGGCTGGTCTGTTGTTGGGGGGTGGGTCCGGGTGTGCTGTGCTGGTTGGGTGGTCTGTTCCCCGGTTTTTCTGGGGCTGGGGGGGGTGGGTTTTTTGGTGGGGGTCTGTTGGGGGTGGGCTGAGCTGGGGCTGGGGTGGGGGGTTTTTTCTGTGGGGCCCCGGGGGGGGTTCTTTGGGGGGGTGGGTTTCGGGCTTGTGGCTGTTCTGGGTGGGGGGCTGGGTTTTGGGGGGGGTTTTTTGGGGGGCTTCCCTTGGGGGGGGGGGTGGGGGTGGGGGCTGTCTGTCTTTGCGGGGGTTTTTTCCCCGGGTTGGGGCTTGGGGGGGGGGGGGCTGTGCTGGGTGCTGGGTTGTTGGTTTTGGGGGGGGGGCTGGCTTTTGGGGGGGCTGCTTCGGGGGGTCTTGGGGGGTGGGGGGGTTTTTCGGTTGGGGCTGGGGGCTGGGGCTTGGGGTTCCTGGGGTGGGGGTCTGGGTGCTTGGGGCTGCTGGTTGTCTGGCGTCTGGGGTGCTGTTTTGGTGCTTTGGGTGTTGGGTTTGGGGGTGGGGGTTCTTTGGCGGGGGGGTCTGGGCTGGCTGTGGGGGGGGGGGGTCTGGGTTCTGGGGGGTTGGGGTCTGCCCGGGGGTCTGGGGGGGTTTCTGTCGGGGCCGGGGGGTTTTTTTCTGGGGCTGGTTTTTGGGGTTTTGGGGGGGGCTTGGGTCTTCTGGGGGGGTTGCTGTGGGCTCTGGTTTTGGGGGCTGGTGGGGGGGTGTTTGGGGCTGTCTTTCTTGGGCTGCTGTCTGCTGGGGGGGGGTTTGGGCTGTCGGGGTGGGGGGGTCTGGGGGGTTGGGTGCTGGCGGGGGGTGTTTGGGGTTGGTCTGGGGGGTTTTGGGGGGCCCCCGGTGGGGCTGCTGTCTGTTTTCTTTGGGCGGGGGGTTCTGGGGTTGGGTTCTGGGGGGGCTGCTGGGGGGGGGGCTGGTTTTGGGCTGGGCCCGTTTGGGGCTGGGGGGGCTTGGGCTTTCGTTGGGGGCTGGGGGTTGGTCTGGGGCTGGCTGGTTGGTTTTGGGTCTGGGTTTTGGTTTGGGGGGGGGTTGCTGGGGGTGGGCTGGTCTGGGGGCTGGGGTGGGTGCTGGCTGTGGGTTGCTTTGGCTGGGGCTTGGGGGGGGGGTGGGGGCTGACTGGGGTTTTGGGTTCTGGGGGGCTGGGCTTTGGGTTTGGGGGTTTTGGGCCCGGTCTGGTTTGGGGTGGTGTCTGGTCTTCCTGTGGGGCTGGGGTGGGGGGGGGGGTGCTGGGGGGGGGGGTGCGGGGCTGGGGGCTGGGGGGGGGCTTGTCTGGGGGTTTTTGGGGCTGTGGGGGCTGTTGGGGTGTGGGGGCCCGTGGGGGCTTTGTCGTTTTTGTCTTGTTTTGGGGGGGGTTCTGGGGTTCTTGGGGGGGGGGGGGTTTGGGGGCGGGGTGGGGGTCTTGGGGGGGTCTGGGTTTGGGGGCTGGCTGGGGGTTTCTGGGGGTGGCGGGGTTGGGGGGGCTGGGTCTTTGGGGGGCCCGTCTGTTTGGTTTGGGTCTGTCTGGGGTTGGGGGGTGGCTGGGCTGCTGGGTGGGTTTTCTGGGGGGGGTGCCCGTGGGCTGGGTGGGGTGGGGGGGGGTGTGTCTGGGGCTGTCCTGGGTGGGTCTGCGGGTGGTGGCTTTGGGGGGGGCTGTCTGTTTTGGGTTGCTGTCTTTCTGCTGGGGGGCTGGCTGGGGGGTTTGGGGTGGGCTGCTGTGGGCTTGGGCTGCTTGGGGGGGGCTTGGGTGGCTGGGGCTTCTTTGGGGGGCTGGTGCTTTTGGGTTCTGGGGCTGGGGTGTCTTTGGGGTGTTTGGGGGTGGGGGCTGGGGGGGGTTGGGGTCTTTTGGTTGTCTGGGGGGGATTTCTTTGGTCTGGCCCCTTTGGGCTTGGGGCTGTGGGTTTTGGGGGGGTTCTGGGCTTTGGGGCCCGGTGGGTTTGGGGGGGTCTGGGGCTGGGTGGGGGGGGCTGTTTTTTGGGGTTGTTTGGGGCTGCTGCTGTGCTGGGCGGGTCTGTTGGGTTGGGGGGGTGGGGGGGGCGTTTGGGTGGCTGGGGTTGGGGTTTTCTGCTGTCTGGCTGGGGGGGGGTTTTGGGTGGGGGGTTTTTTGTTTGGGGGCGCTCTTTTGGGGGGCTGGGGGGTGCTGGGGGTTTTCTGTTCTGCTGGGTGGGGGGTTTCCTGGGCCCGGTGTGTGGGGTGCTGTGCTGGGGCCCGGGGCGCTGGGGGCTGGTTCTGGGTTGGGTTGTTTGGGGGTCGGCTGGGGCTGGGGGGGGTCTTGGGGGTTTGGTGGGGGGGTGGGGGCTGGTTTTGGGGGGGCTGGGGGGGGGTGTCCGTGGCTGGGGGGGGGGTCTGGTGGGCTGGGGTTGGGTGGGGGGGTGGGGGTGGGGGTTTCTGGGGGGGGCTGCTTTTGGGGCTTGTCTGGGGCTGTTTGGCTGTTTGGGTGGGGTCTGGGGCTGGGGGTGTGTGGCCTGGGGGCTGGTGGCTGGGCGGGGGTTTGGGTTTGGGGGGTCTGGCGCTTGGCTTTTGGGGGGTTTTGGGGGCTGTCTGCTGGGCTGGGTGGGGGCGGGGGTTTGGCCTGGTGGGGGGGGCTGGCTGCTGCTGGGGTGGATTTTGGGGGGGGCGGGTTTGTGGCTGTGGGGGGTTGGGTGTCTGGGGCTGTGGTTCTGGTTCTGGTCTTTTGGGGGGCTGGGGCTGCTGGGGCTGGCTGGGGTGGTCTGGGGTTTGGGTGGGGGGCGGGTTTTCTGGTGTGGTGGCTTTTGGTTCTGGGGGGGGGTTTTGGTGTGCTGGCTGTTGGGCTTTGGGTCTGTTCTCTGTTTCTTTTGGTGGGGTTTTTCCCGGTCTTGGCTGGGGGGTCTGGCGGGGCTGGGGCTGGGGGGTTGGGCTGGGTGTCTGGGGGCGTGGTCTGGGGGGTTTGGGGGTGCTGTGTTGGGGGGCGGGGTGGGGTTCTGCTGTCTGTCTTCTGGGGGTCTGGGTTGTTTCTGGCTGGGTCTGCTGTGGGGGGGGGTGGCTGGTTTCTGGGGTGGGTTGGGGGGTTTTGTGGTCTGGGGGGTTTTCGGCTGGGCTGCTGGGGCTGGGGGGGCTGTTGTCTGGGCTGTTCTGGTGGGGGGGGGCTGGGGCTTTTGGGGGCTGGCGCTGGGGGGTGCTGTGGGTGGGTCGGGCTGCTGTCTGGGGCTGGGGTTCTGTCTGGTCCCGTCTTCTGTCGGGCTTTGGGGGGGGGGGTTGGGGCTGGTGGGGGGGTCTGTGGTGGGGGCTGGGCTGTGTCTGGGCTGGTGTGCCGGCTGGCTGTCTCTGTCTTGTTCTGGGGGCTGGGTTCTGTGTCTTGTGGCTGCTGCTGTGTCTTGTGTGGCTGTCTGCTTCTGCTGTCTGTTCTGTCTGTGGGGGGCTGTCTGGTTCTGGTGGGGTCTGTTCTGTGCTGCTGCTGGGGGTTGGCTGTGGGCTGGTGCTGGGTCTGGTGCTGGCGTGTGTTCTGGCTTTGGGGTGTGGGGTGGGTCTGCTGGTCTGTCTGTGGTGGGTGTTGTCTTGCTGGTGTGCTGTGGGCTGTGTCTTTGGCTTGCTGGCTGGGCTGTCTGTGGGGGCTGGCTGTGTGCTGGTGGCTTGGTCTGTGTGTGCTGGTGGCTGTGTGGGTGTCTGTGTCGTCTGGGTGGTGCTGAGTTCTGGGTGTCTGGTCTGTGTGGGTGTCCTCTTGTCTGGTCTGTGGAGGTTCTGTGGCTGCTGGGGCTGTGCTGCGTGGTGTGCTGTGGGCTGGGTGCTTGCTGTTTGCTGGCTCTGTTGCGGGGCTGTGTTCTGGGGGGTTTGCTGTTGTCTGTGCTGGGCTGCTTCTGTCTGTGTGGTGGGCTGTGACTTGTGTCTGCTGCTGGTCTGCTCTGGGGCTCTGGGGGGGTTCTGGCTCGTCTGGTCTGGGTCTGTCTGGGGTGTCGGTGTGTGGTGTGTCTTCTGCTGGTGTTTCTGGTGTTGGTCTGTTGGGGTTGTGGTCTGGTGCCTGTCTTTGTTCTGTGTCTCTTGTGCTTCTTGCTGTCTGCTTTCTGGCGTCTGTGCTGTGGTTCTGGTGCTTCTGTTTGGTCTGTTCTGGGGGGTGGGGTGCTGTCTGGTGCTCTCTGGTCTGTTCTGGCTGTCTGCTTGGGTTGGCTGGGTTCTGTCTGGTCTTGGGTTCTGGGGCTGTCTGTCTGGTGCTTCTGTCTGTCTGTCTGGCTTGGTTGCTGCTGCTGTGTGTTGCTGTCTGGGTGTCTGGCTGGTGTCTGGGTCTGCTGGTCGTTCTGCTTGGCTGCTGGTGTGTCTGTGCTTCTGGGGTGCTCTTGCTGTGGTGTCTGGTGCTGTTCTGGTGGTCTTGGCTGTTGGCTGTTCTGGGTGGGCTGGTGTCTTGCTGGGGTGGGTCTGGTCTGTTGGGGGTGTTGTGCTGTCTGCTGTCTGTCTGTCTGTCTGTTGTCTGTGTCTCTGTGGCTGCTGTCTCTGTTTCTTGGTGCTGTCTTCTGGCTGGCTGCTGCTGGGGTGTCTGCTGTTTCTGGCTGTTGGTGTCTGCTGGTGGGTGTTCTGGGCTGCTTTTCTGCTGGGGGGGTTGGCTTCTGTGTTGGTGCTGGGGCTGGTTCTTGTCTGCTGAGCTGGTTGGTTCTGTGGTGTGTCTGGTTGCTGTGTGTCTGTGTCTGCTGTCTGTGTCTGTGTTCTGCTGCTGGTCTGGGGTGGTGCTCTGGGTTGGTCTGCTGGTCTGTTGCTGGTTCTGGTGTCTTGCTGGTGGGGTGCTGGGGTGTCTGCTGGCTGGTTGTCTGCTGGGGTTGCTGGTGTCTGTCGCTGTGCTCTGCTGGTGTCTGTGGGGCTGGCTTGTTGGTCTGGTGTGGGGGCTGGTGTTCTGGGGCTTCTGTCTGTCTGTGTGTCTGGGGTCTGGTCTGGTGGTCTGTGGTGGTCTGGTTCTGTGTCTGTGTCTGGTGTCTGGTTCTGGGTGTGCTGGTCTGTCTGGGGGGTCTCTGGTGGTTCTTTTGTCTGCTGTCTGGTTGGTCTCTGTGGCTGTGCTGGGGTCTGCTGCTGGTGGGTTTGGGGTCTGGGGGTTCTTCTGGTCTGGGTCTGTCTGTCTGTCTGGTTGGCTCTGGTCTGGTTGTCTTGCTCTGTGGTGTTGCTGGGTTCTGTGTACTGTCTGGTCTGGCTGTCTGGGTGCTGGGGGTGCTGGTGGTGTTCTCTGCTGTCTGTCTTGTCTGTGTCTGCTGGGGTCTGTGCTGGTCTCTTCTGTGGCCTTTTGGGTGTCTGGTTGGCTGTCTTTCTTGCTGCTGGTGTGGCTGTGGCTGGGGGGTCTGGGGGGTGTTTTTCCCCTTTTGTTGTTTCTTTTTTTGGGGGGGCTTTTTTTTTTTCTTGGTTTGCTGGTCCCGGGGCTTTTTTTGCTCTGGGGGTTTTTTTTTTTTTGGGGGTTTTTTGGCGCTGCTTTCTTGGGGCTGGGTGTCGGTCTGTTGGTTTCTTTGGGTTTTTTTTTTTTGGGGGGTTTTTGGGTTTGGGGTTTTGGGGCTGGGGGGTTCTTTTTTGGTTTCTTTTTGCTGTTTTTTTTCTGGGG
>NW_026993212.1:15000-17732 GCF_028769735.1 Zonotrichia leucophrys gambelii
GGGGGTGTGGCTGTTCTGTGTGTGGTTGGTGGGTGGGTGGGGCTGCTGGGTCTGGGGCTGTGGGTCTGGGGTCTGGTCTTGTGTCTGTCTGTCTGTGTGGCTGGGGCTGGGGGGGTCTGTGGTTGCTGGCTTGCTGGGGGGTCGTGGGTGGTCTGGCTGGCGTGGTCTGTTGGGGGTCTGGTCTCTGTGCTGGTGGTGTGTCTGGGGGGTGTGCTGGTCTGGCTGGTGGCGGGGTGGGCTGGGGGGGTCTGGGGCTGTCTGTTGGTGGGTGGGGGGTGTGTGCTGGGTGTGGTCTGTGGGGGCTGCTTGTTGTCTGGGCGGGTTCTGGGTCTGTCTGTGCTGGTCTGTGGGTCTGGGGTGTGGGGTCTGTTGGGGTGGGTGCTGGGGGGTCTGGTCTGCTGGTGTGTCTGGCTGGGGTGGGTCTTGGTGTGGTGGTCTGGGTGTGGTGGGTCTGGTCTGTGGTGGTGGTGCTGTGCTGTGGCTGGTGTGTCTGCTGGTGTCTGGGTGGTCTGTGGCTGGGGGGTGGGTCTGCTGTGGGCTGGTGGGTGTGGCTGGTGTGGGGTGGTGGGTCTGTGTGGTTCTGTGGTCTGTCTGGTGGTGGGTGGGTCTTGTCTGTGGGGGGGCTGGTGCTGGGCTGGGGTGTCTGGTGTCTGGTGGGGGTGGGGGTGTCTGGTGTGGTCTTGCTGGGGTGTGTCTGGGGGTCTGTGGGTGGTGGGTCTGGGCCCGGGGGGCCCGGCTGGGGGTTTGGGGGGTTTTTCTTCTTGGGGCTGGGGGGGGTGCCTTTTTGGGGTGGGTTTGGTCTTGGGCTGCTGGTTTGGGGGGGGGGTTCTGGGCTGGGGGGGGGGGGGTTGGTTTTGGGTCTGGGGGCTGGTTTGGGGGTTTTGGGCTGGGTGTTTTCTGGGGGGCTGGGGGGGTTTTGGGGGGGGGTGGGGTTTGGGGGGGGGCTGTGGGGGGGGTTGTGTTTCTGGTGGGGGTCTTTTTGGGTGGGTGAGGGTTGGGGGGGGTTTTTTGGGCTGGGTGTCTTTGGGGGTCGGGGGCTGGGGGGGTGGGTGGGGGTTTTGGGGTTGGGGGGTGGGGTTTGGGTTTTTGTCTGGTGGTTTTGTGGTGGGTTTTGGGGGGGTTTGGGGGGGTGCTTCTGGCTGGTTTTTGGGGTTTTGGGCTGTTGGGTTGGTTGTCTGCCCGGGGGGCTGGGGGGGGGGTCTGGGGTGGGGGCTGTTGTCTGGGTGGGGGGCTTTCTGTGTCTGGGTCTGTGGGTTGGGTTGGGGTGCCCGGGGGGTCTGGGGCTGTTTTGGGTGGCTGGGGGGTGGGGGGGGCCCGGGGGCTGGGGTTTTGGCGTGTTGTGTGGTCTGGTTGTTTGGGGCCCTTTTGGCCCTTTTTGGTTTTGTTTTTGGGGGGGGTTGGGGGGGGTTTGGGGTGTTGGGGTCTGCTTTTCTTTTCGGGTGGGGTGGTTTGTCTGGGGTTTTGCTGGGGGGGTCTGGGGGCTGCTTGGGTGGGTTGTCGGTTTTGGTGGGTCTGGGGTTTTTTGGTTTTTGGGGGTGTGGGGGTGTTGGGTCTGGGGTGGGGGGTCGGGGTCTGGGGGTGGTTTTGGGGCTGGGGGCCTGGGGTTTTTTGGTTTGTCTGGGGGTTTTGTCTGGGGTGGGGTCTGGTCCTGGTGGTCCCGGGCTTTGGGGGTGGGGCCTTTCTGTTCTGGTGGGGGGGTTGGGCTGGGGTGCTTCTTCTGTGGTTGTCTGGCTGGCCTGTTCTGTCTCTTCTGCTGGTTGGGGTGTTCTGCTGGGTTTGTCTGGTCTTGTCTGGGTTGTCTGGGTCTGTGCTGGGTCTGCTGTGTGGGCTTGCTGTCTGTTTGTGTGGCTCTGTGTCTGGTGGTGGGCTGGGCTTTCTGGGTTCTGTGCTGGTCTGGGTCTGCTTGGGTCTGTTGCTTTTTGCTCTGGGTTTCGTTGTCTGCTTCTGGTGGGTTCTTCTGGTTTGGGGTTGTCTCTTTGGTGTTCTTCTTGTTTAGTTTGGCGTTGGGGGTCTTTCTGTGGGTGTTGGGGGGGTGGGTTGGGGCTTTTGTGGGCTGGTGCTGTGGTTTTTGGTTTGGTGGGGTTTTGTCTGTTGGGGCTGGCTGTTTTTTTGTCTTTCTGGGGTGTTTGGCTGTCCTGGGGCTTTCTCTTTTTGCTTGGGGGGCTTTCTGTGGGTTTGGGTTTTCTTCTGTTTTGGGGCCTTTTTGGGGTTTCTTGGGCTGGGGGGGTGGCTGGGCTGTGGGGGTTGGGTTGCTGTTGGGGTTTTGTTTGGGGTGGTGGTGGGCTTTTTCCTTTTGGTGGGCTGTTTCGGGGGTTCTGCTGGGGGGGGGGCCTTTTTGGGGTTTTGTTTTTTGCTTTGGGGGGTGTGGCGGTTTGGGTTTTGTGTCTTCTTTGCTGGGCTTTCTTGTCTTCCTTTTGTGGGTTCGTCTGCTCCTCTGGCTCTTTGGGTTGGCTGGGTTCTGTCCGGGGGGCTGGGGGGTTTTTCTGGGGTTTGGGTTCTGGGGGTCTGGGTCTCCTGGGGGGGTTTTTTCTGGGGGCTTGTTCTCTTGGCTGCCTTTGGCTGTCTGGGGGGGTTTTGGGGTGGCTTGGGGGTTGTTCTTTTTGGGTTGTTCTTGGGGCTTTGGTTTTCTTCTGGGCCTGTTCTGGGTGGTCTTCTTCTGGGGGTTGGCTGGTGGGGTGGGGTCTGGGGTGGCTTGGGTTTTTTCTGGGGCCCGGTGTTGGGGTTGGTCTGGG
>NW_026993213.1:0-17707 GCF_028769735.1 Zonotrichia leucophrys gambelii
GCCCCCAAAAAAAACGGCCTTTTCCCCGGAAAAAAACTACCCCCCCCCGTTCTGGGGTGGCGATTTCAGGAGCCCCTTCCCCTTCAAACCACCCCCCTCGGCCGGTGCCACCTTTCATCTGGGAACCTCCCGCTATCGTGGATTTTAAAGGAGCCGCCGGGCCCTCCCAGCACAGGCCCCAACAAAAACGGCCCTTTCCCTGGAAAAAAACCACCCACCCCCTTCTGGCTGCAGATTGCAGGAACCACTTCCCCTCAAACCAGCCCACTTTTGGGACTGGTGCCACCTTTTATTGGGAAACCATCCCCGCTACGGGATTTTTCAGGACAGCGGCCACTCCCAACAAGGCCCCAAACAAAAAACGGCCCTTTTCCTGGAAGTAAAAATGCTGCCCGTCATCGGCTGGCGTTGGGAGGAGCCCTTGCCTCTACAATCCCCCGATCGGACTGTGCACCTTCATCTGGGGAAACCATCCTGGGTAAACGTGGATTTTTCAGGACCACCGGGCCCCTCCCCCCCAGGGCCCCAAAAGAAACCACGGCCCTTTCCCCGGGAAAAAAAACTCACCCCCCGCTTGGCTGAGATTGCAGGAGCCACTTCCCTCTAAACAAACCAGCCCCACTCGGCACTGGTGCCACTTTCATCTGGGAACCATCCCGCGTATCGTGGATTTTCAGGAGCCAGCCCGGCCCCCAGCCCCAGGCCCCCCCAAAAAACCCAAAACCCCGGCCCTTTTTCCCGGCAAAGAAACTCACCCCCCCCCGCTTTTTTGGGTGGCCGATTGCAGGGGGCCACTTCCCTCTATAAAAACCCAAACCCACTTGGCACCGGTGCCACCTTTTATCTGGGAACCAACCTGCCCCCAACCCTTGGGTTTTTTAGGAGCCGCCGGCCCCCCCCCCAGCACGGCCCCCAAAAAAAACCACGGCCCCTTTCCCTGGAAAATAAAAAATGACCTCCCCCCCTCGCTGGGAGATTTCAGGAGGGCCCCTTGCCTTATCAAACCAGCCCCACTTTGGCACTGGTGCCACCTTTCATCTTGGGGAAACCCTCCTGCGTAAAGTGGATTTTCAGGGGCCCCCCGGCCATTTCCCCGCCCCCAGGCCCCCCAAAAAAAACCACGGCCCCTTTTTCCCGGAATTTAAAAAAAACCTGGCCCCTCTTTTGGCTGGCAGAATTTCAGAACCACCCCCCCTCTTCCCAAAAACCCAAATTTGGGAAAATGGGCCCCCCTTTTATCTGGGAACCAACCGCGAAGGGGGATTTTTAGGACCCGCCGGCCACCCCATCCCCAAGGGCCCCCCAACACAAACCAGGCCCTTTCCTGGGAAAAAAAACTAAAAACCCCCCCGCTTCTGGGTGGAAAATTGCAGGAGCCACCCTTCCTTCCCCATCAAACCACCCGGACGGACTTGGGCCCCCTTTCATCTGGGGAAACCCTCCCCGCGTATCGTGGATTTTTAGGGGCCAGCCGGGCCAAATCCCACCCCCCAGGGCCCCCCAACCAAACCACGGCCCCTTTTTTCCCCCGCAAAAAAACTTTCCCCCCCGCTTCTGGCTGGAAAATTGCAGGAACCCTTCCCCCTATGAAACCAGCCCACCCGGGCCGGTGCCACCTTTTTACGGAACCATCCTGCGTAACGGGATTTTCAGGAGCCAGCCGGCCCCTCCCACCCCAGGGCCCCCGAACACAAAACCAAGGCCCCCTTTTTTTCCCCGGAAAAAAACTACCGCCCCCCCCGGCTGGCAGATTGCAAGGGGCCCTTCCCCCTTCAAACCAGCCCGACTCGGCCTTTGGGGCCACCTTTTATCTGGGGAAACCCTCCTGGGTAACGTGGATTTTTTAGGAAAAAAGCCCGGGCCCCTTTCCCCCCCCCAGGGCCCCCCAACACAAAAACCCCGGGCCTTTTTCCCCAAAATCACCCCCCCCCTCTGCTGGGATTGGGGCCACGCCCTCACAAACCCCCACCAAAGGGGCCCTTTTTTCCCGGGGAAAAACCCCCGTATTTTGGGGGGCCCCCTCCCAGCCCCAAGGGCCCCCAAAAAAAACCACGGCCTTTTCCCCCAAAAAAACCTCCCGTATCTGGTTTCAGGGCCCGGGGAAAACCCCCCCCCCCCCCCCCCCTTTTTTTAAACCCCCTGCCTGGTTTTGGGGAACCGCCCCCCGCCCCCCCCCACCGGCCCTTTTCCCCAAAAAACCCCCCCTTTTGGGTTTGGGGCAAACCCCCCCCCCCCCCCCGGGGGCCCCCCTTTTCCCCCCCAATTTAAACCCCGGGCCCCAAAATTTCAACCACCGGCCCTTTCCCAAAAAAAAACACCCCCCTTTTCCCGGAAACCCTTTTACGGGCCCGGCCCCCCCACCCCAACCAAACCCAGGTTTTCCCCCCAAAAACCCCCCTGTTCCCTTCACCCCCCCCCTCCAAGCCCCAAACCCCGGGTTTTGGCACCCCCAAAACCCCCGCTGTTTCCCCCATTTCCAAACCCCCCTCAAAAGGGGGCCCCCCCCCCACCCCCCCGGGGAAGGGGCCCCCCAAAAAAAAACCCCAACGGCCTTTCCGGGAAACCCCCCTATCCCGGGGTTCAGGGCCCCCTCCCAACCCCCCGACCAAGGGCCCCCCCCAAAACCCCCCCCTTTCGGGTTTTTGGGGGAAAGCCCCCCCAAAAAAACCCCCCCCCCGGGGCCCTTCCCAAAAAAACCCCCCAGGTTTGGGCCCCCTTTCAAACCCCCCAAAAAAAACCCGGGTTTCCCCTATAAAAAAAAAACTCGGCTTTTTGGAACCCCCTCCCAAAAAAGCCCCAAAGCAGGGGCCCTTTTTCCCAAACCCCCCCCCCTTTTGGGTTTTTAGGAACCCCGCCCAAACCGGGCCCCCCCACCCCCCCCCGGAAAAAAATTTTTCCCCGGGGGGAAAAACCCCCCTTTTAAAAAAAAAATTTCCCCCTTAAAAAACACCACCGGATGGTCCACCCCCCCCCACCCCCCAAAAACCCGCCCCCTTTTCCCGGGAAAACCCCAAAATCCCCCCCCGGGAAAAAACCCCCCCCCCTTTAAAAACCCGGGGTTCCCCCTTAAAAAACCCCCCCACGGGGGGTTTTTGGACCACCCCATCAAAGCCCCAAACCCCCCCCCCCCCCCAAAAAACCCCCGCCCCTTTTTTGGGGCGGCCCCCACCCCCCCAAAAGAGGGCCCCCCTTCCCTTTAAAAAACCCCCCCCCCCCCCCCCCCCCCCCCCCCCCCCCCCCGGGGGGGGGGGCCCCCGGGGCCCCCCCCAAAAAAACGCCCCTTCCGGGAAAGGGAACCCTGGCCTAAACGACCCCCTAAAACCCCCCCAAAAAACCCCCCCCTTTTCGGGGGAAAACCCCCCTTTTCCCCCCCGGGAAAACCCCGCCCCCCCAAAAAAAAAGCCCCTTTGGGGAAAGCCCAAAATTTCCCCCCGGGGAAAAAAAAAAAAAAAAAGGGAAAAAAAAAAAAAAAAAAAAAAAAAAAACCCCAAAAAAAAAACCCCTTTTTAAAAAAAAAAAAAAAAAAAGAAAAGGGGGGGGCCCCCCCACCCCCCCCCCGCCACCCCCCGCCCCCCCCCCCGTTTTTTTCCCCCCCCCCAAACCCCCCGGCCCCCCAAACCCCCGGCCTTTCCCCCCTTAAACCCCCCCCCGCCTGGGCCCCCCCCAGGGGCCCCCCCCACCCCCCCCCCCCCCCCCCCTTTTCCCCCCACCCTTTCCCCCCCTTAATCCCCCCCCCCCCCGGGGCCCCCCAAAACCCCTTTCCCCCCCCAAAAAAACCCCACGCCCCCAAACCCCCAAAATCATAAACGCCAACCCGGGGAAACCCCCCCAACCACCCCTTTTCCCCCAAAAAAGGGGCCCCCCCTCCCAAACCCCCCCCAAAACCCCTTTCCCCCCAAAAATCCCCCTTTTTGGGAAAAACCCCCCAAATTTTTTTTAAAAAAAAAAAAACCCCCCCCCAACCCCGGCCCCCCAAAAACCCCCGGGGCCGAACCCCCCGGGCCCCCATACCCCGGGCCCCCCCTTTTCCCCCCGGGCCCCCCAACCCGGGGTTTTAATAAAAGCCCCCCGCACTGCCAATTTCAAAAACCCCTTTCCCCGGGGTTTTAAGGGCCCCCCATTGGGGGACGGGCCCCCAACCCCCCCCCGGAAAATTGCCCCTTCCCAAAAAACACGGACCCGGGTTTTTCCGCCCCCCTCCCCCCCCCCAAACCCAAAAAAAAAAAAAAAAATAAAAAACAAAAAAAAAAAAAAAAAAAAAAAAAAAAAAAAAAAAAAAAAAAAAAAAAAAAAACCCCCCCCAAAAAAAAAAAAAAAAAAAAATTTTTGAAAAAAAAAAAAAAAAAGGGAAAAAAAAACCCCCACCCCAAAAAAAAAGGTTTTTAAAAAAAAAAAAAAAAAAAAAAAAAAAAAAAAAAAAAAAGGGAAAACCCCCAAAAAAAAAAAAAAACCCAAAAAAAAAATTTTAAAAAAAAAAAAAAAAAAAACAAAATTCCCAAAAAAAAACCCCCAAAAAAAAAAAAAAAATTTAAAAAAAAAACCACCCCAAAACCCCCCCCAAAAAAAAAAAAAAAAAAACCCCCCCTTTTCCCCGGGAAAACCCCCCCGGGGATTCCCCCTTAAACCAGCCCCTCGGGAGGCCCCCTTTCATCTGGAACCATCCCCATTGGATTTTTGGGCCCCGGGCCCCTCCCAGCCAAGCCCCCCAACAAAAACGGGCCCCCTTCCCCGGAAAAAACACCCCCCCCCTGGCGGAGTTTGGGGCCCTTCCCCCATCAAACCCCCCGCTTGCCTGGTGCCCCTTTTATCGGGAACCATCCTGCTAGGGGTTTTCGAGCCACCCCCCCCAACCCCAGGCCCAAACAAACCCCCCCTTTTGGAAAAAACCACCCCCCGCCCGGGGCAGATGCAGGACCCTTCCCAAACCAGCCCATGGGCCCGGTGCCAAACCCCTTTTTTGGGCCATCCCCGTATGTGGTTTTAGGGCCGCCGGCCCCCCCCCACCCCGGCCCCCCAAAAAACCGGCCCCCCCCCCCCGGGGAAAAAAACCCCCCCCCCTTGGGCCCTTAAACCACCCCCTTTAAAACCCACCCCCTGGGACCTTTCCCCCTGGAAATCCGGTTCGGGCACCCCGCCACCCCCCCGCCCCAAACCAAAAACGGCCCTTTTTCCCGGAAAAAATACCCGCCCCATCTGGGGCAGATTGAGGCCATTCCTCTATCAAACCCCGGGGATGGGGCCCTTTTGGGAACCATCCCTTGGGATTTTAACCGGGCCCCCCCTCCCCCAAAAAACCCCCCCCCCCCCTTTCCCGGGAAAAAAACCCCCCCCCTTCCTGGGAAGGGGAAAGGTTCCCCCAAAAAAAACCCCCCCCACTGGTGCCAACCCTTTTGGGAACCATCCGCGTATGGGATTTTCAAGGCCACCGGCCCCCCCAGCCAAGGCCCCCAAAACCACAAAACCCCCCCTTTTTTTTAAAAAACGGCCCCCCCCCGGCCCAAAAAAGGGCCCTTTTAAAAAAACCGCCCCTTGGCCTTTCCCCACTGGAACCTATTCGGATTTTTGGCCCCCGGCCATCCCACCGGCCCCCAAAAACTACGGGCCCCTTTCCCCGAAAAAATGAGCCCTCTCTTCCCCAATTCAACCACTGCCCATCCCCCCCCCCTGGACATTTTCTGGGAAAACCCACGGGGATTTTTTTGGCCCCGCCCCCCAGAAACCCCCCAAAAACCCCCGGCCCCCAAAAAAACCCCCCCCCCCGGCCAATTCGGGGCCATTCCCCTATCAAACCAGCCCGGTGGACTGGTGCCACCTTTCATCTGGAACCCCGCTATCGGGATTTTCACCCCCCCCCAGCCCCCCAAAAAAAAACACGGCCCTTTTCCCTGGCAAACAAAACTCACCCGCCCCGCTTCTGGCTGGCAGATTGCCGGAGACACTTCCCTCTATCAAACCAGCCCGACTTGGCACTGGTGCCACCTTTCATCTGGGAACCATCCTGCGTATCGTGGATTTTCAGGAGCCAGCCGGCCACTCTCAGCCACAGGCCCCCGAACACAAACCACGGCCCTTTTCCCTGGCAAACAAAACTCACCCGCCCCGCTTCTGGCTGGCCGATTGCAGGAGACACTTCCCTCTATCAAACCAGCCCGACTCGGCACTGGTGCCACCTATCATCTGGGAACCATCCTGCGTATCGTGGATTTTCAGGAGCCAGCCGGCCACTCCCAGCCACAGGCCCCCAAACACAAACCACGGCCCTTTTCCCTGGCAAAGAAAACTCACCCACCCCGCTTTTGGCTGGCCGATTGCAGGAGCCACTTCCCTCTATAAAACCAGACCGACTCGGCACTGGTGCCACCTTTCATCTGGGAACCATCCTGCGTATCGCTGATTTTCAGGAGCCAGCCGGCCACTCCCAGCCACAGGCCCCCGAACACAAACCACGGCCCTTCTCCCTGGAAGTAAAACTGACCTGCCCATCATCTGGCTGGCAGATTGCAGCAGCCACCTGCCTCTATCAAACCAGCCCGACTCGGCACTGTGCCACCTTTCATCTGGGAACCATCCTGCGTATCGTGGATTTTCAGGAGCCAGCCGGCCACTCCCAGCCACAGGCCCCCAAACACAAACCACGGCCCTTTTCTCTGGCAAACAAAACTCACCCGCCCCGCTTCTGGCAGGCAGATTGCAGGAGACACTTCCCCATATCAAACCAGCCCGACTCGGCACAGGTGCAACCTTTCATCTGGGAACCATCCTGCGTATCGTGGATTTTCAGGAGCCAGCCGGCCACTCCCAGCCACAGGCCCCCGAACACAAACCACGGCCCTTTTCCCTGGCAAACAAAACTCACCCGTCCCGCTTCTGGCTGGCAGATTGCAGGAGACACTTCCCTCTATCAAACCAGCCCGACTTGGCACTGGTGCCACCTTGGGTCTGGGAACCATCCTGCGTATCGTGGATTTTCAGGAGCCAGCCGGCCACTCCCAGCCACAGGCCCCGAACACAAACCACGGCCCTTTTCCCTGGCAAACAAAACTCACCCGCCCCGCTTCTGGCTGGCAGATTGCCGGAGACACTTCCCTCTATCAAACCAGCCCGACTTGGCACTGGTGCCACCTTTCATCTGGGAACCATCCTGCGTATCGTGGATTTTCAGGAGCCAGCCGGCCACTCCCAGCCACATGCCCCCGAACACAAACCACGGCCCTTTTCCCTGGCAAACAAAACTCACCCGCCCCGCTTCTGGCTGGCCGATTGCAGGAGACACTTCCCTCTATCAAACCAGCCCGACTCGGCACTGGTGCCACCTTTCATCTGGGAACCATCCTGCGTATCGTGGATTTTCAGGAGCCAGCCGGCCACTCCCAGCCACAGGCCCCCAAACACAAACCACGGCCCTTTTCCCTGGCAAAGAAAACTCACCCGCCCCGCTTTTGGCTGGCCGATTGCAGGAGCCACTTCCCTCTATAAAACCAGACCGACTCGGCACTGGTGCCGCCTTTCATCTGGGAACCATCCTGCGTATCGCTGATTTTCAGGAGCCAGCCGGCCACTCCCAGCCACAGGCCCCCGAACACAAACCACGGCCCTTCTCCCTGGAAGTAAAACTGACCTGCCCATCATCTGGCTGGCAGATTGCAGCAGCCACCTGCCTCTATCAAACCAGCCCGACTCGGCACTGTGCCACCTTTCATCTGGGAACCATCCTGCGTATCGTGGATTTTCAGGAGCCAGCCGGCCACTCCCAGCCACAGGCCCCCAAACACAAACCACGGCCCTTTTCTCTGGCAAACAAAACTCACCCGCCCCGCTTCTGGCAGGCAGATTGCAGGAGACACTTCCCCATATCAAACCAGCCCGACTCGGCACAGGTGCAACCTTTCATCTGGGAACCATCCTGCGTATCGTGGATTTTCAGGAGCCAGCCGGCCACTCCCAGCCACAGGCCCCCGAACACAAACCACGGCCCTTTTCCCTGGCAAACAAAACTCACCCGTCCCGCTTCTGGCTGGCAGATTGCAGGAGCCACTTCCCCATATCAAACCAGCCCGACTCGGCACTGGTGCCACCTTTAATCTGGGAACCATCCTGCGTATCGTGGATTTTCAGGAGCCAGCCGGCCACTCCCAGCCACAGGCCCCCGAACACAAACCACGGCCCTTTTCCCTGGCAAACAAAACTCTAGAGCCCGCTTCTGGCTGGAAGATTGCAGGAGCCACTTCCCTCTATGAAACCAGCCCGACTCGGCACTGGTGCCACCTTTCATCTGGGAACCATCCTGCGTATCGTGGATTTTCAGGAGCCAGCCGGCCACTCCCAGCCACAGGCCCCCGAACACAAACCACGGCCCTTTTCCCTGGAAGTAAAACTGACCTGCCCATCATCTGGCTGGCAGATTGCAGGAGCCACTTGCCTCTATCAATCCAGCCCGACTTGGCACTGGTGCCACCTTTCATCTGGGAACCATCCTGCGTATCGTGGATTTTCAGGAGCCAGCCGGCCACTCCCAGCCACAGGCCCCCAAACACAAACTACGGCCCTTTTCCCTGGAAGTAAAACTGACCTGCCCGTCATCTGGCTGGCAGATTGCAGGAGCCACTTGCCTCTATCAAACCAGCCCGACTTGGCACTGGTGCCACCTTTCATCTGGGAACCATCCTGCGTATCGTGGATTTTCAGGAGCCAGCCGGCCACTCCCAGCCACAGGCCCCCGAACACAAACCACGGCCCTTTTCCCTGGCAAACAAAACCCCCCCGCCCCGCTTCTGGCTGGCAGATTGCAGGAGACACTTGCCTCTATCAAACCAGCCCGACTTGGCACTGGTGCCACCTTGGGTCTGGGAGCCATCCTGCGTATTGTGGATTTTCAGGGGCCAGCTGGCCACTCCCAGCCACAAGTCCCCAAAAAAAATCTACGGCACTTTTCCCTGGAAGTAAAACTGACCAGCCCATCATCTGGCTGGCACATTGCATGCGACACTTCCCTCTATCAAACCAGCCCGACTCGGTACTGGTGCCACATTTCATCTGGGAACCATCCTGCGTATCGTGGATTTTCAGTAGCCAGCCGGCCACTCCCAGCCACAGGCCCCCGAACACAAACCACGGCCCTTTTCCCTGGCAAAGAAAACTCACCCGCCCCCCTTCTGGCTGGCAGATTGCAGGAGCCACTTGCCTCAATCAAACCAGCCCGACTTAGCACTGCTGCCACCTTTCATCTGGGAACCATCCTGCGTATCATGGATTTTCAGGAGCCAGCCGGCCACTCCCAGCCACAGCCCCCCGAACACAAACCACGGCCCTTTTCCCTGGAAGTAAAACTGACCTGCCCATCATCTGGCTGGCAGATTGCAGGAGCCACTTGCCTCTATCAATCCAGCCCGACTTGGCACTGGTGCCACCTTTCATCTGGGAACCATCCTGCGTATCGTGGATTTTCAGGAGCCAGCCGGCCACTCCCAGCCACAGGCCCCCAAACACAAACTACGGCCCTTTTCCCTGGAAGTAAAACTGACCTGCCCGTCATCTGGCTGGCAGATTGCAGGAGCCACTTGCCTCTATCAATCCAGCCCGTGTTGGCACTGGTGCCACCTTTAATCTGGGAACCATCCTGCGTATCGTGGATTTTCAGGAGCCAGCCGGCCACTCCCAGCCACAGGCCCCCGAACACAAACCACGGCCCTTTTCCCTGGCAAACAAAACCCACCCGCCCCGCTTCTGGCTGGCAGATTGCAGGAGACACTTCCCTCTCTCAAACCAGCCCGACTTGGCACTGGTGCCACCTTGGGTCTGGGAGCCATCCTGCGTATTGTGGATTTTCAGGGGCCAGCTGGCCACTCCCAGCCACAAGTCCCCAAAAATAATCTACGGCACTTTTCCCTGGAAGTAAAACTGACCAGCCCATCATCTGGCTGGCACATTGCATGCGACACTTCCCTCTATCAAACCAGCCCGACTCGGTACTGGTGCCACCTTTCATCTGTGAACCATCCTGCGTATCGTGGATTTTCAGTAGCCAGCCGGCCACTCCCAGCCACAGGCCCCCGAACACAAACCACGGCCCTTTTCCCTGGCAAAGAAAACTCACCCGCCCCCCTTCTGGCTGGCAGATTGCAGGAGCCACTTGCCTCAATCAAACCAGCCCGACTTGGCACTGCTGCCACCTTTCATCTGGGAACCATCCTGCGTATCGTGGATTTTCAGGAGCCAGCCGGCCACTCCCAGACACAGGTCCCCAAGCAAATACTACGGTCCTTTTCCCTGGAAGTAAAACTGACCTGCCCGTCATCTGGCTGGCAGATTGCAGGAGCCACTTGCCTCTATCAATCCAGCCCGACTCGGCACTGGTGCCACCTTTCATCTGGGAACCATCCTGCGTATCGTGGATTTTCAGGAGCCAGCCGGCCACTCCCAGCCACAGGCCCCCGAACACAAACCACGGCCCATTTCCCTGGCAAACAAAACTAACCCGCCCCGCTTCTGGCTGGCAGATTGCAGGAGCCACTTGCCTCAATCAAACCAGCCCGACTTGGCACTGGTGCCACCTTTCATCTGGGAACCATCCTGCGTATCGTGGATTTTCAGGAGCCAGCCGGCCACTCCCAGCCACAGGCCCCCGAACAGAAACCACAGCCCTTTTCTCTGGCAAACAAAACTAACCCACCCCGCTTCTGGCTGGAAGATTGCAGGAGCCACTTGACTCTATCAAACCAGCCCGACTCGACACTGGTGCCACCTTTCATCTGGGAACCATCCTGCGTATTGTGGATTTTCAGGAGCCAGCCGGCCACTCCCAGCCACAGGCCCCCGAACACAAACTACGGACCCTTTCCCTGGAATTAAAACTGACCTGACCATCTTCTGGCTGGCAGATTGCAGGAACCACTTGGCTCTCTCAAACTAGCCCAACTCGGCACTGGTGCCACATTTCATCTGGGAACCATCCTGCGTATCGTGGATTTTCAGGAGCCAGCCGGCCACTCCCAGCCACAGGCCCCGGAACAAAAACCACGGCCCTTTTCCCTGGAAGTAAAACTGACCTGCCCGTCATCTGGCTGGCAGATTGCAGGAGCCACTTGCCTCTATCAAACCAGCCCGACTTGGCACTAGTGCCACCTTTCAACTGGGAACCATCCTGCGTATCGTGGATTTTCAGGAGCCAGCCGGCCACTCCCAGCCACAGGCCCCCGAACAGAAACCACGGCCCATTTCCCTGGCAAACAAAACTCACCCGCCCCGCTTCTGGCTGGCAGATTGCAGGAGCCACTTCCCCATATCAAACCAGCCCGACTCGGCACTGGTGCCACCTTTCATCTGGGAACCATCCTGCATATCGTGGATTTTCAGGAGCCAGCCAGCCACTCCCAGCCACAGGCCCCCAAACACAAACTACGGCCCTTTTCCCTGGAAGTAAAACTGACCTGCCCGTCATCTGGCTGGCAGATTGCAGGAGCCACTTGCCTCTATCAATCAAGCCAGACTCGGCACTGGTGCCACCTTTCATCTGGGAACCATCCTGGGTATCGTGGATTTTCAGGAACCAGCCGGCCACTCCCAGCCACAGGCCCCCAAACACAAACCACGGCCCTTTTCCCTGGCAAACAAAACTCACCCACCCCGCTTTTGGCTGGCCGATTGCAGGAGCCACTTCCCTCTATAAAACCAGACCGACTCGGCACTGGTGCCACCTTTCATCTGGGAACCATCCTGCGTATCGTGGATTTTCAGGAGCCAGCCGGCCACTCCCAGCCACGGGCCCCCAAACAAAAACTACGGCCCTTTTCCCTGGAAGTAAAACTGACCTGCCCGTCCTCTGGCTGGCAGATTGCAGGAGCCACTTGCCTATATCAATCCAGCCCGACTTGGCACTGGTGCCACCTTTCATCTGGGAACCATCCTGCGTATCGTGGATTTTCAGGAGCCAGCGGGCCATTCCCAGCCACAGGCCCCCGAACACAAACCACGGCCCTTTAACCTGGAAGTAAAGCTGACCTGCCCATCATCTGGCTGGCAGATAGCGGCAGCCACCTGCCTCTATCAAACCAGCCCGACTCGGCACTGCTGCAACCTTTCATCTGGGAACCATCCTGCGTATCGTGGATTTTCAGGAGCCAGCTGGCCACTCCCAGCCACATGCCCCCAAACACAAACCACGGCCCTTTTCCCTGGCAAACAAAACTCACCCGTCCCGCTTCTGGCTGGCAGATTACAGGAGCCACTTCCCCATATCAAACCAGCCCGACTCGGCACTGGTGCCACCTTTCATCTGGGAACCATCCTGCGTATTGTGGATTTTCAGGAGCCAGCCGGCCACTCCCAGCCACAGGCCCCCGAACACAAACCACGGCCCTTTTCCCATGCAAAAAAAACTAACCCACCCCGCTTCTGGCTGGAAGATTGCAGGAGCCACTTGACTCTATCAAACCAGCCCGGCACGGCACTGGTGCCACCTTTCATCTGGGAACCATCCTGCGTATCGTGGATTTTCAGGAGCCAGCCGGCCACTCCCAGACACAGGTCCCCAAACAAATACTACGGTCCTTTTCCCTGGAAGTAAAACTGACCTGCCCGTCATCTGGTTGGCCGATTGCAGGAGCCACTTGCCTCTATCAATCCAGCCCGACTCGGCACTGGTGCCACCTTTCATCTGGGAACTATCCTGCGTATCGTGGATTTTCAGGAGCCAGCCGGCCACTCCCAGCCACAGGCCCCCGAACAGAAACCACGGCCCACTTCCCTGGCAAACAAAACTCACCCGCCCCGCTTCTGGCTGGCAGATTGCAGGAGCCACTTCCCCATATCAAACCAGCCCGACTCGGCACTGGTGCCACCTTTCATCTGGGAACCATCCTGCGTATCGTGGATTTTCAGGAGCCAGGCGGCCACTCCCAGCCACAGGCCCCCAAACACAATCTACGGCCCTTTTCCCTGGAAGTAAAACTGACCTGCCCGTCATCTGGCTGGCAGATTGCAGGAGCCACTTGCCTCTATCAATCAAGCCAGACTCGGCACTGGTGCCACCTTTCATCTGGGAACCATCCTGGGTATCGTGGATTTTCAGGAACCAGCCGGCCACTCCCAGCCACAGGCCCCCAAACACAAACCACGGCCCTTTTCCCAGGCAAACAAAACTCACCCACCCCGCTTTTGGCTGGCCGATTGCAGGAGCCACTTCCCTCTATAAAACCAGACCGACTCGGCACTGGTGCCACCTTTCATCTGGGAACCATCCTGCGTATCGTGGATTTTCAGGAGCCAGCCGGCCACTCCCAGCCACGGGCCCCCAAACAAAAACTACGGCCCTTTTCCCTGGAAGTAAAACTGACCTGCCCGTCCTCTGGCTGGCAGATTGCAGGAGCCACTTGCCTATATCAATCCAGCCCGACTTGGCACTGGTGCCACCTTTCATCTGGGAACCATCCTGCGTATCGTGGATTTTCAGGAGCCAGCCGGCCATTCCCAGCCACAGGCCCCCGAACACAAACCACGGCCCTTTTCCCTGGAAGTAAAGCTGACCTGCCCATCATCTGGCTGGCAGATAGCAGCAGCCACCTGCCTCTATCAAACCAGCCCGACTCGGCACTGCTGCAACCTTTCATCTGGGAACCATCCTGCGTATCGTGGATTTTCAGGAGCCAGCTGGCCACTCCCAGCCACATGCCCCCAAACACAAACCACGGCCCTTTTCCCTGGCAAACAAAACTCACCCGTCCCGCTTCTGGCTGGCAGATTGCAGGAGCCACTTCCCCATATCAAACCAGCCCGACTCGGCACTGGTGCCACCTTTCATCTGGGAACCATCCTGCGTATTGTGGATTTTCAGGAGCCAGCCGGCCACTCCCAGCCACAGGCCCCCGAACACAAACCACGGCCCTTTTCCCATGCAAAAAAAACTAACCCACCCCGCTTCTGGCTGGAAGATTGCAGGAGCCACTTGACTCTATCAAACCAGCCCGGCACGGCACTGGTGCCACCTTTAATCTGGGAACCATCCTGCGTATCGTGGATTTTCAGGAGCCAGCCGGCCACTCCCAGCCACAGGCCCGCGAACACAAACCATGGCCCTTTTCCCTGGCAAACAAAACTCACCCGCCCTGCTTCTGGCTGGCAGATTGCAGGAACCACTTCCCTCTATGAAACCAGCCCGACTCGGCACTGGTGCCACTTTTCATCTGGGAACCATCCTGCGTATCGTGGATTTTCAGGAGCCAGCCGGCCACTCCCAGCCACAGGCCTCCGAACACAAACCACGGCCATTTCCCTGGCAAACAAAACTCACCCGCCCCGCTTCTGGCTGGCAGATTGCAGGAGCCACTTCCCCATATCAAACCAGCCCGACTCGGCACTGGTGCCACCTTTCATCTGGGAACCATCCTGCATATCGTGGATTTTCAGGAGCCAGCCGGCCACTCCCAGCCACAGGCCCCCGAACAGAAACCACAGCCCTTTTCTCTGGCAAACAAAACTAACCCACCCCGCTTCTGGCTGGAAGATTGCAGGAGCCACTTGACTCTATCAAAACAGCCCGACTCGACACTGGTGCCACCTTTCATCTGGGAACCATCCTGCGTATTGTGGATTTTCAGGAGCCAGCCGGCCACTCCCAGCCACAGGCCCCCGAACACAAACTACGGCCCCTTTCCCTGGAATTAAAACTGACCTGACCATCTTCTGGCTGGCAGAATGCAGGAACCACTTGGCTCTCTCAAACTAGCCCAACTCGGCACTGGTGCCACCTTTCATCTGGGAACCATCCTGAGTATCGTGGATTTTCAGGAGCCAGCCGGCCACTCCCTGCCACAGGCCCCGGAACAAAAACCACGGCCCTTTTCCCTGGAAGTAAAGCTGACCTGCCCGTCATCTGGCTGGCAGATTGCAGGAGCCACTTGCCTCTATCAAACCAGCCCGACTTGGCACTAGTGCCACCTTTCAACTGGGAACCATCCTGCGTATCGTGGATTTTCAGGAGCCAGCCGGCCACTCCCAGCCACAGGCCCCCGAACAGAAACCACGGCCCATTTCCCTGGCAAACAAAACTCACCCGCCCCGCTTCTGGCTGGCAGATTGCACGAGACACTTCCCCATATCAAACCAGCCCGACTCGGTACTGGTGCCACCTTTCATCTGGGAACCATCCTGCGTATCGTGGATTTTCAGGAGCCAGCCGGCCACTCCCAGCCACAGGCCCCCGAACAAAAACCACGGCCCTTTTCCCTGGCAAACAAAACTCACCCGCCCCCCTTCTGGCTGGCAGATTGCAGGAGCCACTTGCCTCAATCAAACCAGCCCTACTTGGCACTGGTGCCACCTTTCATCTGGGAACCATCCTGCGTATCGTGGATTTTCAGGAGCCAGCCGGCCACTCCCAGACACAGGTCCCCAAACAAATACTACGGTCCTTTTCCCTGGAAGTAAAACTGACCTGCCCGTCATCTGGCTGGCAGATTGCAGGAGCCACTTGCCTCTATCAATCCAGCCCGACTCGGCACTGGTGCCACCTTTCATCTGGGAACTATCCTGCGTATCGTGGATTTTCAGGAGCCAGCCGGCCACTCCCAGCCACAGGCCCCCGAACAGAAACCACGGCCCATTTCCCTGGCAAACAAAACTCACCCACCCCGCTTCTGGCTGGCAGATTGCAGGAGCCACTTCCCCATATCAAACCAGCCCGACTCGGCACTGGTGCCACCTTTCATCTGGGAACCATCCTGCATATCGTGGATTTTCAGGAGCCAGGCGGCCACTCCCAGCCACAGGCCCCCAAACACAAACTACGGCTCTTTTCCCTGGAAGTAAAACTGACCTGCCCGTCATCTGGCTGGCAGATTGCAGGAGCCACTTGCCTCTATCAATCAAGCCAGACTCGGCACTGGTGCCACCTTTCATCTGGGAACCATCCTGGGTATCGTGGATTTTCAGGAACCAGCCGTCCACTCCCAGCCACAGGCCCGCGAACACAAACCATGACCCTTTTCCCTGGCAAACAAAACTCACCCGCCCTGCTTCTGGCTGGCAGATTGCAGGAACCACTTCCCTCTATGAAACCAGCCCGACTCGGCACTGGTGCCACTTTTCATCTGGGAACCATCCTGCGTATCGTGGATTTTCAGGAGCCAGCCGGCCACTCCCAGCCACAGGCCTCCGAACACAAACCACGGCCATTTCCCTGGCAAACAAAACTCACCCGCCCCGCTTCTGGCTGGCAGATTGCAGGAGCCACTTCCCCATATCAAACCAGCCCGACTCGGCACTGGTGCCACCTTTCATCTGGGAACCATCCTGCATATCGTGGATTTTCAGGAGCCAGCCGGCCACTCCCAGCCACAGGCCCCCGAACAGAAACCACAGCCCTTTTCTCTGGCAAACAAAAGTAACCCACCCCGCTTCTGGCTGGAAGATTGCAGGAGCCACTTGACTCTATCAAACCAGCCCGACTCGGCACTGGTGCCACCTTTCATCTGGGAACCATCCTGCGTATTGTGGATTTTCAGGAGCCAGCCGGCCACTCCCAGCCACAGGCCCCGAAACACAAACTACGGCCCCTTTCCCTGGAATTAAAACTGACCTGACCATCTTCTGGCTGGCAGAATGCAGGAACCACTTGGCTCTCTCAAACTAGCCCAACTCGGCACTGGTGCCACCTTTCATCTGGGAACCATCCTGCGTATCGTGGATTTTCAGGAGCCAGCCGGCCACTCCCAGCCACAGGCCCCGGAACAAAAACCACGGCCCTTTTCCCTGGAAGTAAAACTGACCTGCCCGTCATCTGGGTGGCAGAGTGCAGGAGCCACTTGGCTCTATCAAACCAGCCCGACTTGGCACTGGTGCCACCTTTCATCTGGGAACCATCCTGCGTATCGTGGATTTTCAGGAGCCAGCCGGCCACTCCCAGCCACAGGCCCCCGAACACAAACCACGGCCCTTTTCCCTGGCAAACAAAACTCACCCACCCCGCTTCTGGCTGGCCGATTGCAGGAGCCACTTGCCTCTATCAATCCAGCCCGAATCGGCACCGGTGCCACCTTTCATCTGGGAACCATCCTGCGTATCGTGGATTTTCAGGAGCCAGCCGGCCACTCCCAGCCACAGGCCCCCGAACACAAACTACGGCCCTTTTCCCTGGAAGTAAAACTGACCTGCCCGTCATCTGGGTGGCAGAGTGCAGGAGCCACTTGCCTCTATCAATCCAGCCCGACTCGGCACCGGTGCCACCTTTCATCTGGGAACCATCCTGCGTATCGTGGATTTTCAGGAGCCAGCCGGCCACTCCCAGCCACAGGACCCCGAACACAAACCACGGCCCATTTCCCTGCAAACAAAACTCACCCGCCCCGCTTCTGGCTGGCAGATTGCACGAGACACTTCCCCATATCAAACCAGCCCGACTCGGTACTGGTGCCACCTTTCATCTGGGAACCATCCTGCGTATCGTGGATTTTCAGGAGCCAGCCGGCCACTCCCAGCCACAGGCCCCCGAACACATACCACGGCCCTTTACCCTGGCAAACAAAACTCACCCGCCCCCC
Source organism: Zonotrichia leucophrys gambelii (assembly GCF_028769735.1). NCBI lineage: Eukaryota > Metazoa > Chordata > Aves > Passeriformes > Passerellidae > Zonotrichia > Zonotrichia leucophrys. The sequence goes on from NW_026993213.1 coordinate 17,532, forward strand.
TTCTGGCTGGCAGATTGGAGGAGCCACTTGCCTCTATCAAACCAGCCCGACTTGGCACTGGTGCCACCTTGGGTCTGGGAGCCATCCAGCGTATTGTGGATTATCAGGGGCCAGCTGGCCACTCCAAGCCACAAGTCCAAAAAAATAATCTACGGCACTTTTCCCTGGAAGTAAAA
>NW_026993214.1:0-17702 GCF_028769735.1 Zonotrichia leucophrys gambelii
CCCAGGTGAATTTGGGGAGGGGTCTCACGGTGGTCTTCGCACGAGCTCCTCTCCGGCAGCCGCAGCGCCCGGGCCGCGCCCTCGGTGCAGGGGATGCAAATGGGGCTGGGGGCGACACCGGGAAATGAGGGGGGGGCGGCGCCCCAAAAACACCCCCGGGACCCCCAAGACCCACCCAGGACCCCCCAAATCCCCCTCAAATTACCCAGGACCCCCAAAATTCCCCCCAGGACCCCCCAAAATCCCCCAAATCTCCTCCAATCTACTCAAAATCCCCCTCAGGATCCCCCCAAATTCCCCCAGGACCCCCCCAAATCCCCCCTGGCCCCACCCAGGACCCCCCAAATCCCCCAAGGCCCCCCCACGACCCCCCTAAATCCCCTCAAATCCCCCCTAAATCCCCCTGGCCCCACCCAGGACCCCCCTAAATCCCCTCTAATCCCCCAGGACCCCCCAAATCCCCCTCAAATCCCCCCCAGGACCCCCCAAAATCCCCCTCAAATCCTCCAGGACCCCCAAATCATCCCCAATTCCCCCCAAATCCCCCTGGCCCCACCCAGAACCCCCCAAATCCCCTCAAATCCTCCCGGGACCCCCCAAATCCCCCTCAAATTCCCCAGGACCCCCGAAATTCCCCTCAGGACTCCCCCAAATCTCCTCCAATTCCCACCCAGGACCCCCCCAAATCCCCCCAGACCTCACCCGGCACCCCCCAAATCACCTCAGGACCCCCCAAATCTCCCCCAAATTACCCACGACCCCCCAAATCCCCCGAAATTCCCCCAAATTCCCCCAAAATCCCCCCTGGCTCCACCCAGGACCCCCAAAATCACCTCAGGACCCCCCTAAATCCCCCCAAATCCCCCAGGACCCCCCCAAATCCACCCAGAACCCCCTAAATCTCCCCCAAATCCCCCCATGGCTCCACCCAGGACCCCCCTAAATCCCCTCAAATCCCCCCTAAATCCCCTCAAAATCTCCCCAGGACCCCCCAAATCCTCCCAGGACCCCCCAAATCTCCCCCAAATCCCCCCGGGACCCCCCAATTCCCACCGCTGGGTGTCGCTGGGCGGCACCGCCCGGTCCAGCTGCACCAGGGCCACGTCGAAGTCGTAGAACTCGGGGACGCCGCGGTCGCGCCGGGAGCCGGGGCTGAAATCGGGGTGCAGGAAGAGCCCCCGAACCCCCCGGTGCTCACGGGAACCTGGGGAGGGGTCCCCAAAAATACCCTGAGACCCCAAAAACCCCCAAAATCCCACCCAAATATCCTCAAATATCCCCAAAATCCCACCCAAATATCCTCAAAAACCCCCAAAATCCCACCAGGAACCCCCAAAATCCCACCCAAATATCCTCAGGAACCCCCAAAATCCCACCAGGAACCCCAAAATCCCATTGGGAACTCCCAAAATCACATCAGGACCCCCAAAAATGCCACCAGGAACCCTTAAATCCCCCCAGGAACCTCAAAAATCCCACCCAGGAACTCCCAAAATCACATCAGGATCCCTAAACCCCACCAGGAACCCCCAAAATCCCCAAAATGTCCCCCCAGGTGTCCCAGGGTGTCCCCAGGACATTGGAGATGTCCCCAGGTGTCTCCAATCCATTCAAGGCTGTCTCCCCCAAGGTGTCCCCAGGTGTCCCAAATGTCCCCAACCCATTCCAGGATGTCCCCAGGTATCCCAGGTGTGTCCCGGGGTGTCCCCAATGTCCCCAGCCCATCCAGAGACATTCCCAGGTGTCCCCCCAGGTGTCCCAGGTGTGTCCCCAGGACATTGGAGATGTCCCCAGGTGTCCCCAACCCATTCAGGGCTGTCCCCCAAGGTGTCCCAGATGTCCCCAGGTGTCCCTCACAGGTATCCCAAATGTCCCCAACCCATTCCAGGATGTCCCCCCAGGTGTCCCCAGGTATCCCAGGTGTGCCCAGATGTCCCCAGGTGTGTCCCCAGGTGTCCCCAGCCCATTCAGGGATGTCCCAGGTGTCCCCAGGTGTCCGCACCGATGTCCACGCCCAGCCAGGTGGGCTCGTCCTCGGAGCTGAAGCAATGGGCAGTGCCCCAGGTGTGCCCAGGTGTCCCAGGTGTCCCCAGCCCATTCAGGGATGTCCCCAGGTGTGTCCCCAGCCCCCCCAGGTGTCCCCAGCCCCCCCAGCCCCCCCAGGTGTCCCCAGGTATCCCAGGTGTGTCCCCACCGATGTCCACGCCCATCCGGGCGGGCTCATCCTCGGAGCTGAAGCAATGGGCAGTGCCCCAGGTGTGCCCCCCAAGCTGTGCCCCCCAGGTACCCCAGGTGTCCCCAGGTGTGTCCCCAGGTACCCCAGGTATCCCAGGTGTGCCCAGGTGTGTCCCCAGTCCCCCCAGGTGTCCCCAGGTGTCCCCACCGATGTCCACGCCCAGCCAGGTGGGCTCATCCTCGGAGCTGAAGCAATGGGCAGTGCCCCAGGTGTGCCCCCCAGGCTGTGCCCCCCAGGTACCCCAGGTGTCCCCAGGTGTCCCCAGCCCATTCAGGGATGTCCCCCCAGGTATCCCAGGTGTCCCCTCCAGGTATCCCAGATATCTCCAGCCCATCAGGGATGTCCCCAGGTGTCCCAAATGTCTCCCCAGGTGTCCCCAGGTATCCCAGGTATCCCAGGTGTCCCAGGTGTGTCCCCAGGTGTCCCAAATGTCCCCAGGTGTCCCCAGCCCATTCAGAGATGTCCCCCCAGGATGTCCCCAGGTATCCCAAATGTCCCCAGGTGTCCCCAGCCCCCCCAGGTGTGTCCCCAGGTGTGTCCGCACCGATGTCCACGCCCATCCGGGTGGGCTCGTCCTCGGAGCTGAAGCAATGGGCAGTGCCCAGCCAGGTGTGCCCCCCAAGCTGTGCCCCCAGGTACCCCAGGTGTCCCCAGGTGTGTCCCCAGGTGTCCCCACCGATGTCCACGCCCATCCGGGCGGGCTCATCCTCGGAGCTGAAGCAATGGGCAGTGCCCCAGGTGTGCCCCCCCAGGTGTGTCCCCAGGTGTCCCAGGTGTCCCCAGCCCATTCAGGGATGTCCCCAGGTGTGTCCCCAGCCCCCCCAGGTGTCCCCAGGTGTGTCCCCACCGATGTCCACGCCCATCCGGGCGGGCTCATCCTCGGAGCTGAAGCAATGCGCCGCCGTCAGCACGAAGTACGGGGACACCAGCGAGCCCTGGCAGCGCTCCTGGCCCCGCTGCGGCCTCTGCAACGGGGGGGAGGGGTCAGGTGTGCACAGGTGTGCCCAGGTACCCTTCAGGTGTGCCCAGGTGTGCCCAGGTACCCCCCGGGTGTGTCACAGGTGTGCCCAGGTGTGTCACAGGTGTGCCCAGGTACCCCCAGGTGTGCCCAGGTGTGGAGCCCTGGCAGCGCTCCTGGCCCCGCTGCGGCCTCTGCAACGGGGGGGAGGGGTCAGGTGTGCACAGGTACCCCCAGGTGTGCCCAGGTGTGCCCAGGTACCCTTCAGGTGTGCCCAGGTGTGTCCCAGGGGTGCCCAGGTACCCCCAGGTATGCACAGGTACCCCCAGGTGTGCCCAGGTGTGCCCCATGTCCCTCCAGGTGTGCCCAGGTACCCCCAGGTGTGCCCAGGTGTGTCCCAGCCCCCTCACGTGTGTCACAGGTACCCCCAGGTGTGCCCAGGTACCCCCAGGTGTGCCCAGGTGTGTCCCAGGTGTGTCCCATGTCCCTCCAGGTGTCCCCAGGTGTGCCCAGGTACCCACAGGTGTGCCCAGGTGTGTCCCAGCCCCCTCACGTGTGTCACAGGTACCCCCAGGTGTGCCCAGGTACCCCCAGGTGTGCCCAGGTGTGCCCAGGTACCCCCAGGTGTGTCCCAGGTGTGCCCCATGTCCCTCCAGGTGTGCCCAGGTGTGCCCAGGTACCCCCAGGTGTGCCCAGGTGTGCCCAGGTGTGCCAGCTGTGCCAGCTGTGCCCGCTCTCACCGTCACCGTCACCGTCACCTCCCAGGGGTTTTTCTGTCGGTCGTTGTCCGAAAACTCCAGGCTGACCCCGCACAGCCCCAGCGTGGAGCTCTCGTCTGTGGGATTTGGGGAGATTTGGGGCTTTTGGGGGATTTTTGGGGTTTCTTTGGGGATTTTTTTGGGATTTTTTTGGGGAATTTTTGGGGATTTTTTGGGGGATTTTTGGGATTTTTTGGGGATTTTTTTGGGGATTTTGTGATGATTTTTTGGGAGTTTTTTGGGATTTTTTGGGGGCTTTTCGGGGTTTTTTTGGGAGATTTTTGGTGTGGTTTTGGGGTTGTTTTGGGGGATTTTTGGGGGATTTTTGGGATTTTTGGGGGTTTTTTGGGATTTTTTCGGGATTTTTTGGTTTTTTTAGGGATTTTGTGGGGTTTTTTTGGGAGTTTTTTGGGATTTTTTGGGGGCTTTTCGGGAGATTTTTGGTGTGTTTTTGGGGATTTTTTGGGGGGATTTTTGGGATTTTTTGGGCAATTTTGGGGGTTTTTTTGGGAGATTTTTGGTGTGGTTTTGGGGTTGTTTTGGGGATTTTGGGGATTTTTGGGGGATTTTTGGGGTTTTGGGGGATTTTTGGGGATTTTGGGGATTTTTTGGGATTTTTGGGGATTTTTGGGGAATTTTTGGGATTTTTTGGGGGATTTTTTGGGATTTTTTTGGGGAATTTTTGGGATTTTTTGGGGATTTTTTGGGATTTTTGGGTTTTTTGGGATTTTTGGAATTTTTTGGGATTTTTTGGGGATTTTTTGGGGATTTTTGGGTTTTTTGGGGATTTTTGGGGATTTTTGGGGATTTTTGGGGATTTTTTGGTGGATTTTTTGGGATTTTTGGTGGATTTTTTGGATTTTTGGTGGATTTTTTGGGGATTTTTTGGGATTTTTTGGTGGATTTTTTGGGGATTTTTGGGGATTTTTGGGGATTTTTGGGGATTTTTTGGGATTTTTGGTTTCGGGGTTTTTTTGGAGATTTTTGTGTGGTTTTGGGTTGTTTTGGGGATTTTTGGGGGATTTTTGGGGGATTTTGGGGATTTTTGGGGATTTTTGGGGATTTTTTGGGGGAATTTTTGAGGGATTTTTTGGGGATTTTTGGGGATTTTTGGGTTTTTGGATTTTTGGGGTTTTTGGGGATTTTTTGGGGATTTTTTTTTTTTTGGGGATTTTGTGGGTTTTTTTGGGATTTTTTGGGTTTTTTTTGGGATTTTTTGGGGATTTTTGGGGATTTTTGGGATTTTTTTGGGGATTTTTGGGGATTTGATTTTGGGATTTTTTGGGTGATTTTTGGGGATTTTTGGGATTTGGTTTTTGGGTTGGTTTTGGGGGATTTTTTGGGGATTTTGGGGATTTTTGGGGTTTTTTGGGGGATTTTGGGGTTTTTTGGGGATTTTTTTGGTGGTTTTTGGGGTTTTTTGGGGATTTTTGGGGGATTTTTTGGGGATTTTTTGGGATTTTGGGTTTTGGGGTTTTTTGGGATTTTTTGGTGTGGTTTTGGGTGTTTTGGGGATTTTTTTTGGGGATTTTGGGATTTTTTGGGGATTTTTGGGATTTGGGGTTTTTTTGGGTTTTTGGTTTTTGGGGTTTTTTGGGATTTTTGGGATTTTGGGATTTTTGGGATTTTTGGGGGTTTTGGGATTTTTTGGGGATTTTTTTTGGGATTTTTGGGGGATTTTGGGGATTTTTTTTGGGGATTTTTTTGGGGATTTTTTGGGGTTTTTTGGGGATTTTTTTGGGATTTTTTGGGGATTTTTTGGGGATTTTTTTGGGATTTTTTGGGGATTTTTTTGGTGGTTTTTTGGGGATTTTTGTGTTTTTGGTTTTGGGATTTTTGGGGGATTTTTGATGCGGAGTTTTTTGGTGGATTTTTTGGGGATTTTTTGGTGGATTTTTTGGGGATTTTTTGGGGCGTTTTTTGGGGTGCCAGGTACCGATCATTTTGTGGAACACCTTCTGCAGGTCCTCGATGTCCCTGAGCACGAACGAGTGCGTCTCCCCGCTCTTCTTGGACGCCAGCGAGTCCAGGAGAGTCCGGTCCTGCTCCTCGCCCAGCCCGAAGGTGTAAATGTCTGTGAGGGGAAAAAATCAGCCTGAAAAACCCCAAAATCAACCCCAAAAATAGCCCCAAAACAGCCCCAAAATCAGCCTGAAAAACCCCAAAATCAACCCCAAAAAATAGCCCCAAAATCAGCCTGAAAAACCCCAAAATCAACCCCAAAAATCAGCCTGAAACACCCCAAAATCAGCCCAAAAAACCCCAAAATCAACCCACAAAAACACCCCAAAACACCCAAAAACAGCCCAAAACACCACAAAATCAGCCCCAAAACCACCCCAAAAATCAGCCCCAAAACATCTCAAATCGGCCTGAAAAACCCCAAAAAATAGCCCAAAACACCCCAAAATCGGCCCAAAACCAGCCTGAAACATCCCAAAATCAACCCCAAAAAATAGCCCAAAACAGCCCCAAAATCAGCCTCAAAAACCCCAAAACACCCCCAAAAAACAGCCCCAAACACCCCAAAAACCCCCAAATCCTCCCAAATCCCTCCAAAATCTTCCCTAAATCCTACCCAGGACCCCCCATATCCCCAAAAATCCCCCCAAAATCCCCCAGGAACCCCCAAATCCTCTCAGTACCCCCCAAAATCCTACCCAGGACCCCCTGGGACCCCCCCAAAATCCCCCTAAATCCCACCCAGGACCCCTCAAATCCCCCCAAAATCCCCAAAAATCCCCCCAAAATCCCCCCAGGGACCCCAAAATCCTCTCAGTACCCCCCAAAATCCTACCCAGGACCCCCTGGGACCCCCCCAAAATCCCCACCCAGGATCCCCCAAACCCACCCAAGACCCCCCAAATCCCCCCAAATCCCCCTGGGACCCCCCAAATCCCCCTTGGACCCCCATATCCCCCTCAAATCCCATTGAATCCCCCCAAAATCCCCCCAAACCCACCCAAGACCCCCCAAATCCCACCCAAAATCCCCCTCAAATCCCCCAGGACCCCCCAAAATCCCCCCAGGACCCCCCAAATTCCCCAGGACCCCTCAAATCCCCCCAAATCCCCACCCAGGACCCCTAAATCCACCCAAATCCTCCCCAAATCCCCCCCCAGGACCCCTGAAATCCCCCTCAAATCCCACCCAGAACCCCCAAATCCCCCAGGACCCCTCAAATCCCCCCCAAAATCCCCTCAAATCCCCCCAAACCCACCAAATCGCCCCAAATCCCCCCAAATCCCCCCCAGGACCCCCCAGACCCACCCAGGAACTCCTCGCGGGGGTCCCGGGGGTCTCTCCCGATGCTCAGCAGCTCCCGGATCTGGTTCACGACGGGAATTGGGGACCCCCCCATGTTGGCACGGCCTGGGGGGCACAGAGGGGGCACGGCTGGGAATTGGGGGGGATTTCGGGGGTCCCAGGGGGATTTTGGGGGTCCCAGGGGGATCTCGAGGGGATTTTGGGGGTCCCAGGTGAGAATTTGGGGGGAATTTGGGGGGATTTCGGGGGTCCCAGGGGGGATTTGGGGTCCCAGGGGGTCTTGAGGGGATTTTGGGGCTCCTAGGGGAATTAGGGGAGATTTTGGGGGTCCCAGGGGGATTTGTGGGGCACAAAGGGGGTCCCAGGGAGGAATTTTGGGGGATTTTGGGGGTCCCAGGGGGAATTTTGGGGGTCCCAGGGGATCTCGAGGGGATTTCGGGGGTCCCAGGGGGGTCTCGAGGGGATTTTGGGGCAATCCTGGAGGGATTTGGGGGTCCTGGGGGGATTTGGGGTTCCTGGGTTGGATTTTTGGGTTTTTGGGGTTCCTGGGACCATTTCAGTGGGGATTTTTGGGATTTTGGGGTTTTTGGGGTTCCTGGGACCATTTCAGGTGGGGTTTTTGGGATTTTGGGGTTCCTGGGTTGGATTTTTGGGGTTCTTTGGGATAATTCAATGGGGATTTTTGGGGTTTTGGGGTTCCTGGGTTGGTTTTTGGGGTTCCTGCGACCATTTCTGTGGGGATTTTGGAGTTTTTGGGTTCCTGGGTTGGGTTTTTTGGGGTTTTTGAGGTTCTGGGGGTGGGTTTTGGGTGATTTTTGGGTTCCAGAGTTGCTTTTTTCAGGTTCAGGTTGGGGTTTTGGGTTTCCTGGGTTGGATTTTTGGGGTTCTTTGGGATAATTCAATGGGGATTTTTGGGTTTTTGGGGTTCCTGGGTTGGATTTTTGGGGTTCCTGGGACGATTTCAGTGGGGATTTTTGGGTTTTTGGGGTTCCTGGGTTGGGTTTTTGGGGTTTTTGGGGTTCCTGGGTTGGATTTTTGGGGTTTTTGGGGTTCCTGGGTTGGTTTTTGGTGTTTTTGGGACCATTTCAGCGGGGATTTTTGGGGTTCCTGGGACGATTTCAGTGGGGATTTTTGGGGTTTTGGGGTTCCTGGGACGATTTCAGCGGGGATTTTTGGGGTTTTTGGCGTTCCTGGGTTGGATTTTGGGGGTCCCAGGGCTGTTTTTGGTGCCCCACCGTCGCTCATGATGACGATGACGTGCCGCGTGCTGTTGGTGACCGGGGTTGGATTTTTGGGGTTCCTGGGTTGATTTTTGGGATACTTTGGGATAATTCAATGGGGATTTTTGGGTTTTTAGGGTTCCTGGGTTGGATTTTTCAGGTTCAGGGTGGGATTTTTGGGGTTTTGGGTTGGTTTTGGGGGTCCCACCGTCGCTCATGATGACGATGACGTGCCGCGTGCTGTTGGTGACCGGGGTTGGGTTTTTGGGGTTTTTGGGATAATTCAACGGGGATTTTTGGGGTTTTTGGGGTTCCTGGGTTGGATTTTTGGGGTTCCTGGGTTGGATTTTCGGGGTCCCACCGTCGCTCATGATGACGATGACGTGCCGGGGTTGGGTTTTTGGGGTTTTTGGGACCATTTCAGTGGGGATTTTGGGGTTTTTGGGGTTCCTGGGTTGGATTTTTGGGGTTTTTGGGGGTCCTGGGTTGGATTTTTCAGGTTCAGGGTGGGATTTTTGGGGTTTTGGGGTGATTTTGGGGTCCCACCGTCGCTCATGATGACGATGACGTGCCGGGGTTGGGTTTTTGGGGTTTTTGGGACCATTTCAGTGGGGATTTTTGGGGTTCTTTGGGATAATTCAACGGGGATTTTTGGGTTTTTGGGGTTTTTGAGGTCCCAAAGCAGATTTTGGGGTTCCCACCGTCGCTCATGATGACGATGACGTGCCGCGTGCTGTTGGTCACCGGGGTTGGGATTTTTGGGGTTTTTGGGGTTTCTGGGTTGGATTTTTGGGGTTTTTGGGGTTCCTGGGTTGGATTTTTGGGGTTTTTGGGGTCCCAGGGCTGTTTTTTGGGGTCCCACCGTCGCTCATGATGACGATGACGTGCCGCGTGCTGTTGGTGACGGGCGCCGGGCGCAGCCCCTGCATTTCCTGCGCCCGCTCCTGCTGCACCAGCAGCGCGTACACGGCACGGAGCGCCTGCGCCAGGTTGGTGCCCGGGGCCTGAGAGTGCTCTGCGGGGAAAAGGGGACCCCAAAAACCCCGAAAATTGGAAAAAAACCCGGGGGGGATAGCAGGGAATTCATGGAAATCCCAAAAATCCCAAAAAAATCCCAAAAAAAACCGGTGGAGATAGCAGGGAAATCCCAAAAATCCCAAAAAACCCCAGTGGAGATTGCAGGGAATTCATGGAAATCCCAAAAAACCCGGGGGGGATAGCAGGGAATTCATGGAAATCCCAAAAATTGAAAAAAAACCCAGTGGAGATTGCAGGGAATTCATGGAAATCCCAAAAACCCGGTGGGGATAGCAGGGAATTCATGGAAATCCCAAAAATCCTGGTGGAGATAGCAGGGAATTCATGGAAATCCCAAAAAAAATCCCAAAAAAACCGGTGGAGATTGCAGGGAATTCATGGAAATCCCAAAAATCCCGGTGGAGATTGCAGGGAATTCATGGAAATCCCAAAAAAATCCCAAAAAAATCCGGTGGAGATTGCAGGAAAACCCCAAAAATCCCAAAAATCCCAAATCCCAAAAACCCCAAAAAAACCCCAAACAACCTCTAAAAAACCCCAAAACCCTCAAAAACCCCAAATCCCTCAAAAACCCCAAAACCCCCAAAACCCCAATTTTCAAATCCCTCAAGTCCAAACCCCAAACCCCAAAAACCCCAAACCCCAAATCCCCCAACCCCAAACCCCTAAAAACCCCAATCCTAACCCCAAACCCCAAAAAACCCCAAATAAACCCCCAAAAAAACGCCCAAAAAATCCCCAAAAAAACCCCAAAAAAACCCCAAAAAAAAACAAAAAAACCCCAAACAACCTCTAAAAAACCCCCAAAAAACCCAAATAAAAACCCAAATAAAAACCCCAAAAAACCCACAAAAAACCCCCCCAAAAAAACCAAAAAAACCCCACAAAAAACCACCAAAAAACCCAAAAAAAAACCCAAAAAAAACCCCAAAAAACCTCTAAAAAAAACCCCAAAAAACCCAAATAAAAACAAAAAAAAAAAAAAAACCAAACAAAAAATACCAAAAAAAAACCCCAAAAAACCCAAAAAAACCTCCCAAACCCCCCAAAAAAACAAAAAAAACCCAAAAAAAACCCCCGAAAAACCCAAATAAAAACCCAAATAAACCCCCAAAAAAACCCAAAGACCCCAAACCCCCAAAACCCCAAAAAAACCCCAAAAACCCCAATTTTTCCCACCTTCCAGGCTCATCCCCTTGAGCCGCTCCCGCACCCATTCCAAATCCTCCAATCCCAAACCCCAAAAACCCCAAAAAACCCCAAATAAACCCCCCAAAAAACCTCAAATAAACGCCCCAAAAAACCCAAAAAAACCCAAATAAAAACCCAATAAAACCCCCCAAAAAACCCCAAAACCCCCAAAACCCCAAAAAATCCCCAAAAACCCAAATAAAACCCCAAAAAAACCCCCAAAATAACCCAAAAAACCCCCAAAACCCCCAAAAAAACCTCAAAAAAACCCCCCAAAAAAACCAAAAAAAACCCAAAAAAAAACCCAAAAAAACTCCCCAAACCTCCCCAAAAAAAACAAAAAAAACCAAAAAAAACCCCCAAAAACCCCAAAAAAACCCCAAACAACCACTAAAAAACCCCCAAAAAACCCAAATAAAAACCCAAAAAAACCCCCAAAAAAACCCAAAAAAACTCAAAAAAACCCCGAACAACCTCTAAAAAACCCCCAAAACCCCCAAAAAAACCCTAAAAAAAACCCCAAAAAATCCAAAAAAAATGCAAAAAAAAAACCCCAAAAATCCCAAATAAAAACCCAAAAAAACCCCAAACAACCTCTTAAAAAACCCCAAAAAATTCCAAATAAAAACCCAAAAAAACCCTAAAAAAACCTCCAAAAAACCCAAATAAAAACCCAAAAAAACCCCAAACAACCTCTTAAAAAACCCCAAAAAAACCCCAAAACCCCAAAAAAACCCCAATTTTTCCCACCTTCCAGGCTCATCCCCTGGAGCCGCTCCCGCACCGCGGCCGCGTCCGCCGCCATCGGCTCCGTGGGGCTCAGAACCACGCGGGGCTCGGAGCCGAACGTCAGCACCCCATAGCGGGGAACCGCCCCAAAACTGGCGATCTGGGGGATTTACGGGGTTTGGGGTTTTTTGGGGTTTTTTTGGGGTTTTTTGGGGTTTTTTGGGATTTTTTGGGGTTTTTTTGGGGTTTTTTTGGGATTTAAATGGGATTTTTAGGGGTTTTTTTGGGGGATTTTTTGGGGTTTTAGAGGGTTTTTTTGAGGGAATCTAAATGGGGTTTAAATGGGATTTTGGGGTGGTTAAAGGGAATTTTTTGGGGATTTTTAGGGGTTTTTTTGGGTTTAAAATGGGATTTTTTGGGGTTTAAAATGGGAATTTGTGGGGTGGTTAAAGGGGATTTTTTGGGGGGGTTTTAAGGGGATTTTATGGGATTTAAATGGATTTTTGGGGCTTTAAGGGGATTTCATGGGATTTAAATGGGATTTTAATGGGTTTAATATGGGATTTTTTTGGGGTTTTAAATGGGATTTTTTGGGGTTTAAATGGGATTTTTGGGGTTTAAATGGGATTTTTGGGGTTTTTAAATGGGATTTGTGGGATTTTTTTGGGGTTTTTGGGGATTTTTGGGGGGTTAAAGGGATTTGGGGGGCTCAGAACCACGCGGGGCTCGGAGCCGAACGTCAGCACCCCATAGCGGGGAACGGCCCCAAAACTGGCGATCTGTGGGGCATTTTATGGGATTTTATGGAATTTGGAGTTTTTGGAATTTTTTTGTGGTTTTTTTGGATATTTTTGGGATTTTTTGGGGTTAAAAATGGGATTTTTTTGGGATTTTTAGGGGTTTTTTTGGGGTATAAATGGGATTTTTTGGGTTTAAAATGTGATTTTTTGGGGGGTTTATAGGAAATTTTATGGGGTTTAATATGGGATTTTTTGGGGTTTTAAATGGGATTTTTGGGGTTTTAAATGGGATTTTTTTGGGGGGGTTAAAGGGGATTTGGGGGGCTCAGAACCACGCGGGGCTCGGAGCCGAACGTCAGCACCCCATAGCGGGGAACCGCCCCAAAACTGGCGATCTGGGGGATTTATGGGGTTTTATGGGGTTTGGGGGTTTTATGGGGTTTTATGGGATTTGGGGGTTTTTTTGGGGTTAAAAATCTGATTTTTTGGGGTTTAAAATGGGATTTTTTGGGGTTTAAAATTGGATTTTTTGGGGGTTTTAAATGGGATTTTTTGGGTTTTTAAATGGGATTTTTTTGGGGTTTTAATGGGATTTTTTTGGGGTTTTAATGGGATTTTTTGGGGATTTTTAGGGGTTTTTTTGGGTTTTTTTTGGGGGTTTTTAGGGTTTTTTTAGGGGTTTAAATGGAATTTTTTGAGGGAATCTAAATGGGGTTAAAGGGGATTTTTTGGGGTTTTAAGGGGATTTTTAGGGGTTTTTTTTGTGGTTTTTTTGGGGTTTTTTTTTGGGATTTTTAGGGGTTTTTTTGGGGTTTTTTTTGGATTTTTTAGGGGTTTTTTTGGGGTAAAAAATGGGATTTTTTGGGGTTTAAAATGGGATTTTTTGGGGTTTAAATGGGAATTTTTGGGGTTTAAAATGGGAATTTTTGGGGTTTAAATGGGATTTTTTTGGGGTTTAAGTGGGATTTTTTGGGATTTTTAGGGGTTTTTTTGGGGTTTTTTTTGGGATTTTTAGGGGTTTTTTGGGGTAAAAAATGGGATTTTTTGGGGCATAAATGGGATTTTTTAAGGGATTCTAAATGGGGTTTGCGGGTGTTAAATGGGATTTTTGGGGGTTTTATGGAATTTTATGGGATTTAAATGGGATTTTTTGGGTTCAAAATGGGATTTTTTGGCCATAAAATTGGGATTTTTTGGGGTTTAAATGGGATTTTTTGGGGCACTCATAATGGGGTTTATGGGGTTTAAATGGGATTTTTTTTGGATTTTTAGGGGTTTTTTTGTTTTCTTTTTTTTTATTTTTTGGGGTTAAAAATTGGATCTTTTGGGGTTTAAATTAGATTTTTTGGGGCACTTGTAATGGGGTTTGTGGGGTCTCAGAGGGGATTTGTGGGGTTTAAAATGGGATTTCTTGGGGTTAAAATAGGATTTTTTTGGGGTTAAAATGGCATTTTTGGGGGGCTTTAAGGGGATTTTATGGGATTTAAATGGGATTTTATTGGGTTTTAAATTGGAATTTTTGGGGTTTAAATGGGATTTTTGGGGTTTTAAGTGGGATTTGTGGGATTTTTGGGGTTTTTGGGGGATTTTGGGGGGTTAAAGGGGATTTGTGGGGCTCAGAACCACGCGGGCTCGGAGCCGAACGTCAGCACCCCATAGCGGGGAACCGCCCCAAAACTGGCGATCTGGGGATTTATGGGGTTTTATGGGGTTTTATGGGGTTTTATGGTGTTTGGGGTTTTTAGGGGTTTTTTTTGGTTTTTTTTGGGGGCTAAAAATGGGATTTTTGGGGGTTTTTAGGGGTTTTTTTGCGGTAAAAATGGGATTTTTTGAGGGAATCTAAATGGTTTTTTGGGGCACTCATAATGGGGTTTATGGGGTTTAAATGGGATTTTTGGGGATTTTTAGGGTTTTTTTGGGGTTAAAAATTGGATTTTTTGGGTTTAAATTGGATTTTTTGAAGGAATCTAAATGGGGTTTGTGGGGTTTAAAATGGGATTTTTTGGGGTTTATGGGGTTTTTTTGGGGTGGTCAAATAGGATTTTGGGTGGTTTATAATGGGATTTTGTGGGGTTTAAAATGGGAATTTTTGGGGTGGTTAAATGGGATTTTTGGGGGTTTTAAGGGGATTTTTTTGGGATTTTTAGGGGTTTTTTTGGGGTTTTTTGGGGGATTTTTTTGGGATTTTTAGGGGGTTTTTTTCGATTTTTAGGGGTTTTTTTGGGGTTTTTTGGGATTTTTAGGGGTTTTTTTTTTTTTTTGGGATTTTTAGGTGGTTTTTTTGGGTTAAAAATTGGATTTTTTGGGGTTTAAAATGGGATTTTTTTGGGGTGGTTAAAGGGGATTTTTGGGGGGGTTTTAAGGGGATTTTATGGGATTTAAATGGGATTTTTTTGGGGTTTAAATGGGATTTTTTGAGGGAATCTAAATGGGGTTTATGGGGTTTATGGGGTGGTTAAAGAGGATTTGGGGGATTTTATGGGATTTTATGGGATTTTATGGGATTTTATGGGATTTTATGGGATTTGGGTTTTTTGGGGGTTTTTTTGGGGGTTTTTTGGGGTTAAAAATGGGATTTTTGGGGGGTATTTTTGGGGTGGTTTTGGGCGTATTTTAGTGTATTTTGGGGGACATTTTTGGGCATATTTTAGGGTATTTTCGGGGGTATTTCTGGGGATATTTTTGCCATTTTTGGGCATATTTTAGGGTATTTTCGGGGGCATTTTTGGGGATATTTTTGGCATTTTTGGGGGTATTTTTGAGGGTATTTTTGGGGTATTTTTTGGGCATATTTTGGGGTATTTTGGGGGGTATTTTTGGGGATATTTTTGGGTTTTTTGGGGGTATTTTTGGGGTGTTTTTGGGCGTATTCTAGTGTATTTTGGGGGGCATTTTTGGGCTATTTTAGGGTATTTTCGGGGCATTTTTGGGGATATTTTTGCCATTTTGGGGTATTTTTAGGTATTTTGAGGGTATTTTTGGGCTATTTTGGGGTATTTTCGGGGCATTTTGGGGGATATTTTGGGGATTTTGGGGGGTATTTTTGAGGGTATTTTTGGGGTATTTTTGGGCATATTTTAGGGTATTTTCAGGGGCATTTTTGGGGTATTTTTGGCATTTTTGGGAATATTTTTGGGGTATTTTTTGGGCATATTTTAGGGTATTTTGGGGGGTATTTTTGGGCATATTTTGGGGTATTTTGGGGGGCATTTTTGGGGATATTTTTGGCATTTTTGGGGGTATTTTTGAGGGTATTTTGGGGGTATTTTTGGGGCATATTTTAGGGTATTTTTGGGGTGATTTGGGGATATTTTTGGCGTATTTTGAGGGTATTTTTGGGGTATTTTTTGGGCATATTTTAGGGTATTTTCGGGGGCATTTTTGGGGATATTTTTGGCATTTTTGGGGGTATTTTTGAGGGTGTTTTTGGGGTATTTTTTTTGGTTTTTGGAAGTATTTTTGGGGATATTTTTGGCGTATTTTGAGGGTATTTTTGGGGTATTTTTGGGCATATTTTAGGGTATTTTCGGGGGGTATTTTTGGGGATATTTTTGCCATTTTTGGGGTATTTTTGGGTGTTTTTGGGCATTTTTAGGGTATTTTGGGGGGCATTTTTGGGCATATTTTAGGGTATTTTCGGGGGTATTTTTGGGATATTTTTGGGTTTTTGGGGGTATTTTGGGGATATTTTCGGGGATTTTTGGGGATATTTTTGCCATTTTTAGGGGTATTTTTGAGGGTATTTTTGGGGTTTTTTTGGGCACCTTCTCCACCAGCTCGGCCAGGGCGTCGCGGGCGCTGTCGTAGTCGCGGGCGCTGACGCTGCGCGAGGCGTCGAGAACCAGGAACACGTTCAGGGCCCCGGCCCCGTCCAGGCGGATCCGACGCTTGCTGGTGGCCTCTGAGACCCCCGGGAGACCCCCGGGACCCCCATCAGAACCCAGGGAGACCCCCAAAAAAAATCACCCCAAAACCAGCCCAAAATCACCCCAAAACCAGCCCAAAATCACCCCAAAAACACCCCAAAACCAGCCCAAAAACCACCCTGAAATCACCCCTAAACCAGCCCAAAATCACCCCAAAATCACTCCAAAACCAGCTAAAAACCACGCCAAATCACCCCTAAACCAGCCCAAAATCCAACTTAAAAACCACCCCAAAATCACCCCCAAAACCAGTCAAAAATCAGCCCCAAATCACCCCAAAACCAGCCCAAAAACCACCTCAAATCGCCCCAAAACCACTCCAAAAATCAGCCCCAAAGTCACCCCAAAACCACCCCAAAATACCCCAAAATCACCCCAAAACCACCCCAAAACCACCCCAAAAACCAACTCAAAAACCAGCCCCAAACCACCCCAAAATCGACCCCAAAATCAGCCCAAAACACCCCAAAACCAGCCCCAAACCAGCCCAAAAACCAGCCCAAAATCACCCCAAAACCAGTCCCAAAATCACCCCAAAACCACCCCAAAACCCCCCCAAACACACTCAGAACACCCAAAAAAAAAAACCCCGAACCCCCCCAAATCTCACTGAAAACCAGCCCCCAAAAACCCTCCAAAACCAGCTCCCAAAACCCCCCCAAAACCCGCCCAAAACCAAACCCCCCAAACACCCCAAAAACCCCCAAAAACCATCCTGAAATCACCCTAAAAAGCCCAAAAACCCAATTTAAAAACCCCCCCAAAAAACACCCCCAAAACCCCCCCCAAAAACAACTCCAAAAACCACCCCAAATCACCCCCCCAAAAAAAACCCTGAAATCACCCCAAAACCACCCCAAACCCCCCCCCAAAACCACCCAAAACCCGCCAAAAAACCCAAACCAAATCACCCCTAAACCCCCCCAAAAACCAACTCAAAGCCAGCGAAAACCCCCCCAAAACGACCCCCAAA
Organism: Zonotrichia leucophrys gambelii; assembly: GCF_028769735.1. Classification (NCBI taxonomy): domain Eukaryota; kingdom Metazoa; phylum Chordata; class Aves; order Passeriformes; family Passerellidae; genus Zonotrichia; species Zonotrichia leucophrys. The sequence continues at coordinate 17,037 of NW_026993214.1, forward strand.
AAACCCCCAAAAAAAGTCCCAAAAAACCCCAAAAAACCCCCCTCAAATCACCCAAAACCACCAAAAAAAAAAGCCAAAAAAACCCCAAAAACCACCCCAAAAACCCCCCCAAACCCCCCAAACACCCCAAAACCCACCCCAAAATCCAACTCAAAAACCAGCCCCAAACCCCTCCAAAAAACGACCCCCCAAACACCCAAAAAAACCCCAAAAAACCCGCCCCCAAAACCCGCCCAAAAAACCCCCGAAATCCCCCAAAACCACCCAAAATCACCCCGAAATCACCCCAAACCAGCCCCAAAACACCCCGAAATCACCCCTAAACACCAAAATTAGCCCAAAACCACTCCCAAAACCCCTAAAAACCCCCTCAAAACCCCGCCCCCCACCCCCCAAAAAAAACTTAAAAAAAGCCAAAACCAAACCCCAAAAACACCCCAAAAACCCCCCCCAAAAAAAATCCAAAACCACCCAAAAACCAAAAAAAAACCCCCAAAATTTACCCCAAAAAACACCCTCAAATCACCCCAAAACCCCCCCAAATCACCCCAAAAAAACCCCAACGCAAAACCAGCACCAAAACCAGCCCAAAACCACCTCAAATCACCCCAAAACCGCTCCAAAAGTCACGCCCAAAACCTGCCCCAAAGTACCCCCAAAACCCCC
>NW_026993215.1:0-17665 GCF_028769735.1 Zonotrichia leucophrys gambelii
TTGAAAACAATGGGAATTGGAAGAAAAGAAAGGAAATCCATCAGTTAATACCCAGGTAGGGAAACAAACATTTACAATCTCCTCTTCAACACAGACACATTAAGATGCCTGCACAAATGTATTGGGATGAAAATGCCTGCTTGGGCACACAGGAGCCACCTGCAGCTCTGTCTCTCAGCAGTCTGAAAATTTCAGCTTCCCATTTTTGCAGCAAAAGAAAAATTGTCTAGGTCAGAAGAAGGAGAGGTTCCATCCCTATGGTCACCCTCCAGTCATTTGGCTACTCAAGACAATGCATAAATGGTAGGCCCATCCCAGAAAGTGCCAGGAAACAAACAGGAGGTTTTGGCAGTCTCTTCAAATCACCAGACTCTGGCTTGGTGACATGGAGAATGTTGCTTGGGCTAGGAGAGAAACAGGGTCACTGAGTGTTTCAGCAGCACTGCACAAGAAGCAGAAGAGACTCTGTGCATTACACCCTCATGCCCATGTTTCGCAGTGAGAAGAAACTGCACACAGGGTTAGGTTCCTCTCTAAAGACCACGGTTTTAGAAACTTTGTTGGGTTTGGGTTTCCTTCCTTCATTTCTGGAAAGATAACAACAGTTTTAAGATGCTTTTTTCCTGTTATTAAGGCCATCTACACAGACAAAATAACTGGAACCACTAACCCAAAGGAAAGTGTTGCCTGAGAACACTTTGTTTGTTTGGAGTTTGTTTGCATGTGGTAAGGCTTGATTTCCCCCACTGATGCAACCAAAACTACAGCAGATGCTGATGTGTTGCAGGGACATTTGTAGGAGGGGACCTTGGTGGAAGTAGTTCCAGCAGATGGCAATGGGATTTTGTCCAGTGGCACACAGGACATGGGACAGGTGAGAAAGACAGTGGGATCAGTGAGTATTTGCTCCTTACCGTGCCAGAACTTTCACTCAAGTAAGGAGGTTCTTGTTCTATCATTTCAATTCCCACAATTCCAAAAGACCATATGTCCACTTTGGGGCCATATGGTTGACCTGTCACCACTTCAGGCGCCATCCACCAAGGAGTCCCGGTTAGCGAGCACCGTCTGCTCTGCTCAGGGGTGAGTTGAGTAGCGAGGCCAAAATCAGCTGAGGAGAAAACAAAATACTGGTTTTATCTGAATTCTGTGCAATTAGGAAAGCAAGCAAAAGAATTCCCCAGTAGAAGTTTGAAAATGTGCCGTTGAATCTCCTGCCATTGGTGACTTTAAAAATCCCCCCATTTTTTACACTGCCTCCAGCAGTGGCTTTTGTTCTTTGGAAACTTTAGACTTGTAACTCCCTCCCTCTGGAAGGGACACACGCAGAGCAAGGCTACTCTTGACTGCTTGTGGCTCCTTATACCTCTGTGCACGTTGCAACTGTGCCCTCAGCTCGCAGCAGGGGTCCCTGCACTGCCACCAGCACCATTTTTGGGGAGCTGGCAGTCACTCCAAGCAGCCCCACACCCACATCCCTGGAATGCTGCACCTGACCAAGAATATACTGACCCAGCTTGACAGAACCGTCAGTTTTGAGAAGGATGTTGTCGCTCTTCACGTCTCGATGGATCACATCGTTTGAATGAAGAAAATCCAGTCCCTGCAGGCACTGAGGGAGAAAACAGAAAGAGGAGGGCAAAAATGAGTGATGTGATTTCATCACACAAGAAAGGAAACAGCTCCAAAAGATTCCCTCTCCAGGGGAATGGGGAGTAATGGCAGAACAGTAATGGCCACTGAGAAGAAGAGCTTGCTGCTCCAACACTTGCAGAGCAGGACCTTTCTGAGGAAAGGCACGTCAGCTTTTGAAAGAGCAACAGCACCTGCTGTTGTAGGCTGTCCCCTGCCAACCAGCCAGGATGACTCCTGCTGCAGTGCATGTGCTCAGAAGCAAAGAGCATTCTGGCTGCACTCCTATCCTTTTTAGCTGAGGACTGAGAGAAACGAGTCTCTCTCTTTTTTCCTTGATGTTTATTTCAAATCCTGCCACCAGCACCTTTGCTTTTACAGGCAAGGAATGCAGTGAAGACAGACTCCAGGCAAACATTTAGAGAGGCAAGGTGGAGAACAGCAAATACAAATACAAGAGACAGAGCGAGAATACAACAGCAGGAGATAAGAGTACTGGCACTGAGTACAGGGAGTGCAGGGGCACTGGCAGGCCTTTCACTTGAGATGCTTTTACTTGCCCATAGAATAGCAGCAACACAGAAACAAAGCTTGGCACATGAAACCTCTCCTGTTCTGAGCCCCTGTTTCCCAACAATCCTGCCCAAGGCCTTGGAAACACAGCTGGGATTGCTGACCTCCCGACTGATGGCTGCCATCTCATCTTCCGACAGGCAGGTCTGGCTGATGATATCGGTCAGGACACCTCCATCCATGTACTCTATAACCAGCAAGAGTTCCTCGCCCAGAAGGTAGCTGAAAGAAGGAAACAAGGGGGTAGAGATGAACATGCATGGCTACGTTGATTTTTTGCTTCCAGGTTTCTTATTTCCAGATGCCTTTGTGACAAGGACAGAATCAAAGGAATAGATATTCCCTCTTGGCTGTGCATTGTTTGCAATCCGTGCAGTCTCAAAGAGAAAGGCACAGCTGTGAAAAAGGAGATGTCTTAGATGGGTAGCAAATGAAAAGTGCCGTTTAGAAACAGCCCAGATAAAAAACATTTCAGGCATAGTGTTTCTGGAAATAAGCACCTAGTCTTCCTGGCATGCATAGCAATGGCAAAGAGGGGCAACAATCCAAGGGAAATCCACTTTAGGATGGTTCATCTGCACTTAAGAAACTTTAAAAAATTAATCTCAAATAAATGTGGAGGCAGTGAACTTTGAGGCTATTGAGTTAGGAAGATACAGCTGATCCAGGTATTGAATAATTTTGGAGTAATTATCAAACTAGGTGTGCCAGGGAAGAGTCATGCAGACAAGATGCACTCTCTTCTAATCCAGTGGAGATGAGTAGAGAAATATGAAGAAATAAAAATTAACAGCTCTACTTTCTGCCACTTATCAAAGTGGGTTTTTAACCTCTCATGTTTGCAATATGTAAACACACATCCATGGGATAAGACCATGACCTCTCACCTGTCTAAATAATTCACAACATTGGGACTCCTATACTTCTTCATGATCATTATTTCATTAAAGGTTAGCTCCTTCCTCCTCACTCCTTGAAGATTTATTTTTTTTATTGCCAGGTGCCACCTTTCATCTGGGAACCATCCTGCGTAACGTGGATTTTCAGGAGCCAGCCGGCCACTCCCAGCCACAGGCCCCCGAACACAAACCACGGCCCTTTTCCCTGGCAAACAAAACTCACCCGCCCCGCTTCTGGCTGGCAGAATGCAGGAGCCACTTCCCTCTATCAAACCAGCCCGACTTAGCATTGGTGCCACCTTTCATCTGGGAACCATCCTGCGTATCGTGGATTTTCAGGAGCCAGCCGGCCACTCCCTGACACAGGTCCCCAAACAAATACTACGGCCCTTTTCCCTGGAAGTAAAACTGACCTGCCCATCTTCTGGCTGGCAGATTGCAGGAGCCATTTGCCTCTATCAAACCAGCCCGACTCGGCACTGGTGCCACCTTTCATCTGGGAACCATCCTGCATATCGTGGATTTTCAGGAGCCAGCCGGCCACTCCCAGCCACAGGTCCCCAAACAAATACTACGGCCCTTTTCCCTGGAAGTAAAACTGACCTGCCCATCATCTCACTGGCAGATTGCACGAGCCACTTGGTATTATCAAACCACCCCGACTCGGCACTGGTGCCACCTTTCATCTGGGAACCATCCTGCGTATCGTGGATTTTCAGGAACCAGCTGGCCACTCCCAGCCACAGGCCCCCAAACACAAACTACAGCCCTTTTCCCTGGAAGTAAAACAGACCTGCCTGTCATCTGGCTGGCAGATTGCAGGAGCCACTTGCCTCTATCAAACCAGCCCGACTTGGCACTGGTGCCACCTTTCATCTGGGAACCATCCTGCGTATCGTGGATTTTCAGGAGCCAGCCGGCCACTCCCAGCCACAAGTCCCATAAAATAATCTACGGCCATTTTCCCTGGAAGTAAAACTGACCTGCCCATCATCTGGCTGGCAGATTGCAGCAGCCACTTGGTAATATAAAACCTGTCCAACTTGGCACTGGTGCCACCTTTCAACTGGGAACCATCCTGCATATCGTGGATTTTCAGGAGCCAGCCGGCCACTCCCAGCCACAGGCCCCCGAACACAAACCACGGCCCTTTTCCCTGGCAAACAAAACTCATCCGCCCCGCTTCTGGCTGGCAGATTGCTGGAGCCACTTCCCCATATCAAACCAGCCCGACTCGGCACTGGTGCCACCTTTCATCTGGGAACCATCCTGCGTATCGTGGATTTTCAGGAGCCAGCCGGCCACTCCCAGCCACAGGTCTCCAAACAAATACTACGGCCCTTTTCCCTGGAAGTAAAACTGTCCTGCCCATCATCTGGCTGGCAGATTGCAGGAGCCACTTCCCTCTATCAAACTAGCCCGACTCGGCACTGGTGCCACCTTTCATCTGGGAACCATCCTGCATATCGTGGATTTTCAGGAGCCAGCCGGCCACTCCCAGCCACAGGCCCCCAAACACAAACCACGGCCCTTTTCCCTGGCAAACAAAACTTACCCACCCCCCTTCTGGCTGGCAGATTGCAGGAACCACTTGCCTCTATCATACCAGCCAGACTTGACACTGGTACCACCTTTCATCTGGGAACCATCCTGCGTATAGTGGATTTTCAGGAGCCAGCCGGCCACTCCCAGCCACAGGTCCCCAAACAAATACTACGGCCCTTTTCCCTGGAAGTAAAACTGACCTGCCCATCATCTGGCTGGCAGATTGCAGGAGCCACTTGCCTCTATCAAACCAGCCCGACTTGGCAGCGCTGCCACCTTTCATCTGGGAACCATCCTGCGTATCGTGGATTTTCAGGAGCCAGCCGGCCACTCCCAGCCACAGGTCCCCAAACAAATACTACGGCCCTTTTCCCTGGAAGTAAAACTGACCAGCCCATCATGTGGCTGGCAGATTGCACGAGCCACTTGGTATTATCAAACCACCCCGACTCGGCACTGGTGCCACCTTTCATCTGGGAACCATCCTGCGTATCGTGGATTTTCAGGAACCTGCTGGCCACTCCCAGCCATAGGCCCCCAAACACAAACTACAGCCCTTTTCCCTGGAAGTAAAACTGACCTGCCCATCATCTGGCTGGCAGATTTCAGGAGCCACTTGCCTCTATCAATCCAGCCCGACTCGACACTGGTGCCACCTTTCATCTGGGAACCATCCTGCGTATCGTGGATTTTCAGGAGCCAGCCGGCCACTCCCAGCCACAGGCCCCCGAACATAAACCACGGCCCTTTTCCCTGGCAAACAAAACTCACCCGCCCCGCTTCTGGCTGGCAGATTGCAGGAGCCACTTCCCCATATCAAACCAGCCTGACTCGGTACTGGTGCCACCTTTCATCTGGGAACCATCCTGCGTATCGTGGATTTTCAGGAGCCAGCCGGCCACTCCCAGACGCAGGTCACCAAAAAAATACTACGACCCTTTTCCCTGGAAGTAAAAACTGACCTGCCCATCTTCTGGCTGGCAGATTGCAGGAGCCACTTGCCTTTATCAAACCAGCCCGACTTGCACTTCTGCTGCCTTTCATCTGGGAACCATCCTGCGTATCGTGGATTTTCAGGGGCCAGCCGGCCACTCCCAGCCACAGGCCCCCAAACACAAACTACGGCCCCTTTCCCTGGAAGTAAAACTGACCTGCCCGTCATCTGGCTGGCAGATTGCAGGAACCACTTGGCTCTCTCAAACTAGCCCAACTTGGCACTGGTGGCACCTTTCATCTGGGAACCATCCTGCGTATCGTGGATTTTCAGGAGCCAGCCGGCCACTCCCAGCCACAGGCCCCGAACACAAACCACGGCCCTTTTCCCTGGAAGTAAAACTGACCTGCCCATCATCTGGCTGGCAGATTGCACGAGCCACTTGGTATTATCAAACCACCCCGACTCGGCACTGGTGCCACCTTTCATCTGGGAACCATCCTGCGTATTGTGGATTTTCAGGAACCCGCTGGCCACTCCCAGCCTTAGGCCCCCAAACACAAACTACAGCCCTTTTCCCTGGAAGTAAAACTGACCTGCCCGTCATCTGGCTGGCAGATTGCAGGAGCCACTTGCCTCTATCAATCCAGCCCGACTCGGCACTGGTGCCCCCTTTCATCTGGGAACCATCCTGCATATCGTGGATTTTCAGGAGCCAGCCGGCCACTCCCAGCCACAGGCCCCCAAACACAAACCACGGCCCTTTTCCCTGGCAAACAAAACTTACCCACCCCGCTTCTGGCTGGCAGATTGCAGGAGCCACTTGCCTCTATCATACCAGCCAGACTCGGCACTGGTGCCACCTTTCATCTGGGAACCATCCTGCGTATCGTGGATTTTCAGGAGCCAGCCGGCCACTCCCCGCCACAGGTCGCCAAACAAATACTACGGCCCTTTTCCCTGGAATTAAAACTGACCTGCCCGTCATCTAGCTGGCAGATTGCAGGAGCCACTTCCCTCTATCAATCCAGCCCGACTTGCACTTCTGCTGCCTTTCATCTGGGAACCATCCTGCGTATCGTGGATTTTCAGTAGCCAGCCGGCCACTCCCAGCACCAGGCCCGGAAACACAAAACAGGGCCCTTTTCCCTGGAAACTGAACTAGACAAATCTGGGACAGTTTACCAGCTAATATTGTTTGAATCATGTGGTCATAATAATAGATTTCTACAACGAATTTTTAAAATCTTTTTCGAGTTCAGAATGTCCAAGAGTGAGGTCTTTTTCTTCTGTTATCAATATTGCAACGAAATTGATAAATAAAGACCAAATCTTTATTTTTCTTTTTAACCCAAGTTGATAATTCCCATTCATTAATCCATTTTTTGGACCAATATTTGCCATTCTGATGTATGTTGTCACTTCTTTACAATCGACCTTCTGTGACTATGTTGACAAGTCTTGGGTGATGATCCTATCTGGTCTTAGATACACATAGGGGGAAATTTCCTCAGCCAGTGTCAGTCCTGAGCATGAGTATCAGAAGATCTTTCTATAGCTGGGAATTTTCCCATGAAAGGGATTCAGTTAGGGAAGAGACACTTGTCCCAGAGTTTTACATTCTTCTTGAACACTGCTTAAGGAACATGGATCCCATGTCCATTTGGATCTCTGTCTGCACAGAACTTTGTCATGCCAGTGCTTGAAATGCATCTCGAAGAGAATTCACTACACAGAATGAATGAGAGTGGTAGGGCTCAGTGGGGCTCACCAGGCCCAACCCTCCTGTTAAAGCAGGATACCTAGAGCCTCTTGCCCGGGATTCTATCTGGGTGTACTTTTAATGTCTTCTAAGATCTAGGCTTCAGAAGCTTACTGGGCAGTCTGTGCCGCGGTTGTCACCCTCACAGTAAAACATCATTTGGTGATGTTCATAGGCAATCTCCTGTATTTCAGTGTGTGCCCACTGCCTCTTGTCTTTTCACTCAGCATCACTTCAAAGACACTGGTTCCCTCCCTTTTGCATTATTGCTTCCCCTATGTATGCTTGCAGCCAAGTAGAGAAATGTAAACAACTTTCCTGAAGGCCACGCAGACAATATTCCCTTCATCTACCAGTCAAGTTGATTCATCAGAGGTGTTGAAAAAGTTGTTCAGCATGAAATTCCCCAGGAAAATCCATGCCGAGTACATTGCTTTGTCCTCCTTCATATGCCAGGCAAGGCTTTCGGGGTATAGCTGCCCCATCAACTTCGTGGGGATAAAAAAGAGGCTGGCTGATTTGTACTTTTCCGAGTCCTCCTAATTGTCATTTTTGAAGAGGGCAGTCTTTTGCTTTCATGCAGTCCTAGCTACGGAAAACTCCATACTTTCGTCTTTAGCGTTTCTTGTCCTCTCCAACTTCGCAAAAACTTTTTCCACGATGTCTGGCAAGGAGAATCTGGGTCAGGGCTGAAAACATCTCCCATCGTGTTGTACATGTTGCAGAGAAGTCTGCAGAGTGTTTTGCAGGAAGAAAAAGAAAGTTGTTGAAAACACCTTCCACTCGAATGTTCATGTGTTTGGAAAAGGTAGGAGAGTGGTAAGGTACTGATTTGGAGCAGTTTGCAAGCTGTGCAAACAATCCCAGTATTGTGCAGCTTCATTCTTCACCTTTCCGAAGCTACTGGTCTCTCCGGCTCCCGAAGGCGAAGAAGCGGCTTCTTCGCGCAAAGGCGATTGTGCCGCTCACAGTGCACTCCAGAGCGGCGGCTTCTGACGAAATGTGCCCGGGACCGGCGCTTAGCTCCGGGGAACTCCGTATTTCTTCTTTAGCGTCTTTTGGGGTATGCATCATTGCAAAAATCCTTTCCACTATGTCTGGCAAGGAGAAACTGTGCCTGAACAGAAAACATCTCCCATCGTGTTTGACATGTTGCGGAGAGGTTTGCAGAGTGTTTTGCAAGAAGAAAAACAAAGTTGTCCAAAACACCTTCCAACCGAATATTCATGTGTTTGGAAAAGGTAGGAAAGTGGTAAGGTACTGTTTTCTATCAGTTTGCAAGCTGCGCACACTATCCAGTGTTGTTCAGCTTCATTCTTCACCTTCCGAAAGCAGCCGCTCTCTCCGGCCCCCGGAGACGAAGAGGCGGCTTCTTCGCGCAAAGGCGATTGTGCCGCTCACAGTGCACTCCAGTGCGGCGGCCTCTGACGAAATGTGCCCGGGACCAACGCTTACCTCCGGGGACATCCGTACCTTCTTCTTTCATTACTTTTGTGGTCTAAATCATTGCAGAAATCCTTCCTACGATGTCTGGCAAGGAGAAACTCTGCCTGCACAGAAAACATCCTCCATGGTGTTTGCCATGTTGCAGAGAGGTTTGCTGAGTGTTTTGCACGATGAAAAAGAAAGTTGTTGAAAACACCTTTCAATCGAATGTTCATGTGTTTGGAAAAGGTAGGAGAGTGGTAAGGTACTGTTTTCTATCAGTTTGGAAGCTGTGCACACTATCCCAGTATTGTGCAGCTTCATTCTTCACCTTCCGAAAGCAGCCGCTCTCTCCGGCCCCCGGAGACGAAGAGGCGGCTTCTTCGCGCAAAGGCGATTGTACCGGTCGTATTGCACCCCAGGGTTGCGGCTTCTACCAAAATGTGCCCGGGACCGGCGCTTAGCTCCGGGGAACTCCGTATTTCATCTTTAGCGGCTTTTGTGGTCTACATCATTGCAAAAATGCTTTCCACTATGTCTGGCAAGGAGAATCTGGGTCAGGGCTGAAAAAATCTCCCATCGTGTTGTACATGTTGCAGAGAGGTTTGCTGAGTGTTTTGCACGATGAAAAAGAAAGTTGTTGAAAACACATTCCAACCGAATATTCATGTGTTTGGAAAAGGTAGGAAAGTGGTAAGGTACTGTTTTGGAGCAGTTTGCAAGCTGTGCACAGTATCCCAGTGTTGTGCAGCTTCATTCTTCACTTTCCGAAGCTACTGGTCTCTCCGGCTCCGAAGGCGAAGAAGCGGCTTCTTCGCGCAAAGGCGATTGTGCCGGTCACAGTGCACTCCAGTGCGGCGGCTTCTGACGAAATGTGCCAGGGACCGGCGCTTACCTCCGGGGACATCCGTACCTTCTTCTTTCATTACTTTTGTGGTCTAAATCATTGCAAAAATTCCTTTCCACTATGTCTGGCAAGGAAAAACTCTGCCTGCACAGAAAACATCTCCCATGGTGTTTTACATGTTGCAGAGAAGTCTGCAGAGTGTTTTGCACGAAAAGAAAAAGAAAGTTGTTGAAAACACCTTCCAATCGAATGTTCATGTGTTTGGAAAAGGTAGGACAGTGGTAAGGTACTGTTTTCTATCAATTTGCAAGCTGTGCACACTATCCCAGTGTTGTGCAGCTTCATTCTCACTTTTCCGAAGCTGCTGCTCTCTCTGGCTTCCGGAGGCGAAGAAGCGGCTTCTTCGCGCAAAGGCGATTGTACCGGTCACAGTGCTCTAAAGTGCGGCGGCTTCTGACTAAATGTTCCCCGGACAGGCGCTTAGCTCCGGGGACATCCGTACCTTCGTCTTCAGCGTCTTTTTGTGGTCTACATCATTGCAAAGATCTTTTCCACTATGTCTGGCAAGGAAAAACCCTGCCTGCACAGAAAACATCTCCCATGGTGTTTTACATGTTGCAGCGAAGTCTGCAGAGTGTTTTGCAGGATGAAAAGGAAAGTTGTCCAAAACACATTCCAACAGAATGTTCATGTGTTTGGAATAGGTAGGACAGTAGTAAGCTACTGTTTTCTATCAGTTTGCAAACTGTGCACACTATCCCAGTGTTGTGCAGCTTCATTCTTCAGCTTTCAGAGGCAGCCGCTCTCTCCGGTTTCCGGAGGCGAAGAAGCGGCTTCTTCGCGCAAAGGCGATTGTGCCGCTCACAGTGCACTCCAGTGCGGCGGCTTCTGACGAAATGTGCCCGGGACAGGCGCTTAGCTCCGGGGACATCCGTACCTTCTTCTTTCGGGACTTTTGTGGTCTGCATCATTGCAAAAATTCCTTTCCACGATGTCTGGCAAGGAGAAACTCTGCCTGCACAGAAAACATCCTCCATGGTGTTTGCCATGTTGCAGAGAGGTTTGCTGAGTGTTTTGCAGGATGAAAAAGAAAGTTGTTGAAAACACCTTCCAATCGAATGTTCATGTGTTTGGAAAGGTAGGACAGTGGTAAGGTACTGTTTTGGATCAGTTTGGAAGCTGTGCACACTATCCCAGTATTGTGCAGCTTCATTCTTCACCTTTCCGTAGCTACTGGTCTCTCCGGCTCCCGGAGGCGAAGAAGCGGCTTCTTCGCGCAAAGGCGATTGTACCGGTCGTAGTGCACTCCAGGGTTGCGGCTTCTACCAAAATGTGCTCGGGACCGGCGCTTAGCTCCGGGGAACTCCGTATTTCTTCTTTAGCGTCTTTTGGGGTATGCATCATTGCAAAAATCCTTTCCCCTATGTCTGGCGTGGAGAAACTGTGCCTGCACAGAAAACATCTCCCATCGTGTTTGACATGTTGCGGAGAGGTTTGCAGAGTGTTTTGCAAGAAGAAAAACAAAGTTGTCCAAAGCACCTTCCAACCGAATATTCATGTGTTTGGAATAGGTAGGAAAGTGGTAACGTACTGTTTTCTATCAGTTTGCAAGCTGTGCACACTATCCCAGTGTTGTTCAGCTTCATTCTTCACCTTCCGAAAGCAGCCGCTCTCTCCGGCCCCCGGAGACGAAGAGGCGGCTTCTTCGCGCAAAGGCGATTGTGCCGCTCACAGTGCACTCCAGTGCGGCGGCTTCTGACGAAATGTGCCCGGGACCGGCGCTTAGCTCCGGGGAACTCCGTATTTCGTCTTTAGCGTCTTTTGGGGTATGCATCATTGCAAAAATCCTTTCCCCTATGTCTGGCGTGGAGAAACTGTGCCTGCACAGAAAACATCTCCCATCGTGTTTGACATGTTGCGGAGAGGTTTGCAGAGTGTTTTGCAAGAAGAAAAACAAAGTTGTCCAAAGCACCTTCCAACCGAATATTCATGTGTTTGGAATAGGTAGGAAAGTGGTAACGTACTGTTTTCTATCAGTTTGCAAGCTGTGCACACTATCCCAGTTCTGTGCAGCTTCATTCTTCACCTTTCCGTAGCTAATGGTCTCTCCGGCTCCCGGAGGCGAAGAAGCGGCTTCTTCGCGCAAAGGCGATTGTACCGGTACCAGTGCACTCCAGGGTTGCGGCTTCTACCAAAATGTGCCGGGGACAGGCGCTTAGCTCCGGGGAGCTCCGTATTTCATCTTTCGGGACTTTTGTGATCTACATCATTGCAAAAATGCTTTCCACTATGTCCGGCAAGGAGAAATTCTGCCTGCACAGAAAACATCTCCCATGGTCTTTTACATGTTGCAGCGAAGTCTGCAGAGTGTTTTGCAGGATGAAAAGGAAAGTTGTCCAAAACACTTTCCAACAGAATGTTCATGTGTTTGGAATAGGTAGGACAGTAGTAAGGTACTGTTTTCTATCAGTTTGCAAACTGTGCACACTATCCCAGTGTTGTGCAGCTTCATTCTTCAGCTTTCAGAGGCAGCCGCTCTCTCCGGCCCCCGGAGACGAAGAGGCGGCTTCTTCGCGCAAAGGCGATTGTGCCGGTCACAGTGCACTGCAGACGGCGGCTTCTGACGTAATGTGCCCCGTATCTGCTCATAGCTCCCGGGGTCTCTGTACCTTCCAATTCCGTTTTTGGTCTTGGCAATGCAAATGGTTTACTTGCAGCAGTAGGACGGGACAGTTAACTGGACTTTTTGCTTTTAGGGAGAAGCTAATGAAAAAGTTTCACCAGGATCAGATCAGGTTGTAAAACAAGAAAATTGTCATGAAAAGGAGCCAGCCTTGTCCCCCTAGATTTGCTAGCTGTGTTTGAACAAAATGAAATGTGTCAACTCGGTGTTCCTGGGTATCACATCAGTAACAGGTACTTCAGTTGCTGAATTTCTCTCGTCAAGTCAAGAAGAGAATCCAAGGAATTGTGATTTCATGCTCACAATTCACCCTGTGGTGCCGAAAGGTGAAAAAGGGGTGGAAGGTGCACGGGTCAATTAACTTGAATGGCCTATGTAAATCAGCGGCCGCTGATTTCCTGAAGGCTTCAACAGGTCAGTTGCCTATGTTTTTCTTGGAATTGTTTTACCTTCGGTCATGTTTTTCTTGGGATTCTTTTACCCTTTCCCTATTAGTTCAGCCTTTGGTCTCCAGCCTTTGCTGACATTTCAAGTATCTCGGTAGCCTGGAAATGTGTTGTCATAATTGCTGACATCATTATTCCCTTCAAAGGGTTGTTTGCCTCAAGTCTCAGTTTTGCTGGTTTTCTGCTAGTTGATTGTCAGAGGGCAGCAGGTGTTGTGTAGGAGCAAGTACACAAACCCATAGCGTGCTTTTCTTTTGATTTGGCCTGTGTAGCTAATGGAATGACTGAACATCTGTGAGAGGCTTTTCTCTCCCCGTTAGGTTTCACTGGAAGGGCAGATGCAAATCGTCTACCTGAAGTCTTGGCACAGAAGAAAGTAGTGGTTTGCTGCTGCATCTAGCTAGAAGCTTACAAAAGGAAGGCCTTGGGCTGAGGCCCATTCCATTGGCTAAGTAGAAAAGGACTGTGGGAAGGTGAGGCAGCTGAATTAGAGGTAGATCAACAAGTGTGTTCAAAGCCTGGTGTATGGTGGTTGGTTGAATGGTGTTTGTTATGGCTTAAAGCTATGGAACTGATAAAGGCAAAGTTGCAAGAAAGCAGCTCTCCTTTGCATCTTGCTGGGGACTCTGCTTCACCACGGACCCTCAACTCCAAGTTTGCCAAGGAGATGATCAGTAGGACTGTTGCAGAGCTGCTGTGTGCATCTGAATGGAATGGCAGAGAGTGAAGCGCTGGACATTTCTGGCTTTAGTACAATGCTGCTGCATTGGTGCCAGTTTAGTTGGTTTTCCATCAGTGGCCTTTCTGTCTAGAAGTACACTGCCCAGAGTCTTTCTAGCATGTGATGCCATTTCCTTCCTGTTGTTTTCATACCTTCCTTCAGTTGAAAAGATGATACAATCTTTACATTTTGAAGATCCCTGTTAGGAAACACTATGCAAGAGGAGTCATCGCTCCCTTTTCTTCTGCCTCCTTTGTCATTTTCAGAGACTCATTTCAAATTTCTGCTAATGTCAAGAGGAATACTGAGATTACCTAGCAGGGTTGGCACTCTCAGCTGCTTTCTTCTTTCATACTGCTTCATACTGGATGTGACTTAAAGGCCTCGTTTTGTCATCTGCATTCTGCTGTGATCCAAAGCTAAATATTCCAGATGTATGAACACAAAAAGAACTCCTAGGCTTTTGCAAGAACTAGCCCAGGAGGATTTGTGTTCAATTTGATCACTACCGTGTTTCAGAAAAAAGGAGATTGGACTGTCTCCTTGTGTACTCTCTTCTTGTGCTCTCATGTCTTGCATGTCCTAGTGAATCTACCGGCTATGGTGGATTTTCAGGAGCCAGCCGGCCACTCCCAGCCACAGGCCCCCGAACAAAAACTACGGCCCTTTCCCCTGGAAAAAAAACTGAGATGCCCCTCTTCTGGATGGTAGATGGCAGGAGCCACTTCCCCATATCAAACCAGCCCGACTCGGCACTGGTGCCACCTTTCATTTGGGAACCATCCTGCGTATTGTGGATTTTCAGGAGCCAGCCGGCCACTCCCAGCCACAGGCCCCCGAACACAAACACCGCCCTTTTCCGTGGAATTAAAACTGATCTGCCCATCTTCTGGCTGGCAGATTGCAGGAACCACTTGGCTCTCTCAAACCAGCCCAACTTGGCACTGGTGCCACCTTTCATCTGGGAACCATCCTGCGTATCGTGGATTTTCAGGAGCCAGCCGGCCACTCTCAGCCACAGGCTCCCGAACACAAACCACGGCCCTTTTCCCTGGCAAAAAAAACTCACCCGCCCCGTTTCTGGCTGGAAAAGTCACCCGCCCCGCTTCTGGCTGGCAGATTGCAGGAGCCACTTCCCTCTATCAAACCAGCCCGACTCGACACTGGTGACCCCTTGGGTCTTGGTGCCATCCAGCGTATTGTGGATTTTCAGGAGCCAGCCGGCCACTCCCAGCCACAAGTCCCCAAAAAGAATCTACGGCCCTTTTCCCTGGAAGTAAAACTGGCCTGCCCATCATCTGGCTGGCACATTGCAGCAGCCACTTCCCCATATCAAACCAGTCCGACTCGGCACTGGTGCCACCTTTCATCTGGGAACCATCCAGCGTATCGTGGATTTTCAGGAACCAGCCGGCCACTATCAGCCACAGGCCCCCGAACACAAACCATGAGCCTTTTCCCTGGCAAACAAAACTCACCCGCCCCGTTTCTGGCTGGCAGATTGCAGGAGCCACTTGCCTCTATCAAACCAGCCCGACTCGGCACTGGTGCCACCTTTCATCTGGGAACCATCCTGAGTATCATGGATTTTCAGGAGCCAGCTGGCCACTCCCAGCCACAGGCCCCCGAACACAAACCACGGCCCTTTCCCTGGCAAACAAAACCCACCCGCCCAGCCTTCTGGCTGGCAGATTGCAGGAGCCAATTCCCTCTATCAACCAGCCCGACTCGGCACTGGTGCCACCTTTCATCTGGGAACCATCCTGCGTATCGTGGATTTTCAGGAGCCAGCCGGCCTCCCAGACACAGTCCCCCAAACAAATACTACGGTCCTTTTCCCTGGAAGTAAAACTGACCTGCCCGTCATCTGGCTGGCAGATTGCAGGAGCACTTCCCTCTATCAAACCACCGACCGGCACTGGTGCCACCTTTCATCTGGGAACCATCCTGCGTATCGTGGATTTTCAGGAGCCAGCCGCCACTCCCAGCCACAGGCCCCGAACACAACCACGGCCCTTTTCCCTGGCAAACAAAACTCACCAGCCCCGCTTCTGGCTGGCAGATTGCAGAGCCATTCAGCCCATACTCAAACCACCCGACTCGCCTGGTGCCACCCGTTCATCTGGGAACCATCCTGCGTATCGTGGATTTTCAGGAGCCAGCCGCCACTCCCAGCAGCCACAGGCCCCGAACACAAACCAGGCCCTTTTCCCTGGCAAACAAAACTACCCACCCGCTTCTGCTGGAGATTGAAGAGCCACTTGCTCTATCAACCAGCCGACTCGACACTGGTGCCACTTTCATCTGGGAACCATCCTGCGTATTGTGGATTTTCAGGCCAGTCGCACTCCCACCACAGCCCCCAAACCAACGTACGAACCCTTTCCCTGGAATTAAAACTGACCTGCCATCTCTGGCAGGCAGATTGCAGAGCACTTCCCATACAAACCAGCCCGACTGGTCACTGGTGCCACCTTTCATCTGGAACATCCTGCGTATCGTGATTTTCAGGAGCCAGCCGGCACTTCCACCACAGGCCCCCGAACACAACTACGGCGCTTTTCCCTGCAAACAAAACTCACCCGCCCCCTCTGGCTGGCAGATTGCAGAGCCACTTGCCTCTATAAACCAGCCCACTTGGCAGGTGCCACTTTCATCTGGAACCATCCTCGTATTGTGGATTTTCAGGAGCCAGCCGGCCACTCCCTGCCACAGGCCCCCAAACACAAACTACGGCCCTTTTCCCTGGCAAACAAAACTTACCCACCCCGCTTCTGGCTGGCAGATGCAGGAGCCACTTGCCTCCATCAAACCAGCCCTACACGACACTGGTGCCACCTTGGTCTGGGACCATCCAGCGTATTGTGATTTTCAGGCCAGCCGGCCACTCCCAGCCACAAGTCCAAAAAACTACGCCTTTTCCCTGAATAAAACTGACCTGCCCACATCTGGCTGGCACATTGCAGCAGCTACTTAATATCAAACCGCCAACTGGCACTGTGCCACCTTTCATCTGGAACCTCCTGCGTATCGTGGATTTTCAGAGCCAGCGGCCACTCCCAGCCACAGGCCCCCAACACAAACCACGGCCCTTTTCCTGGAAGTAAATCCGACCTGCCCGTCATCTGCTGGCAATTGCAGGAGCCACTTGCCTCTATAAAACCAGCCCGACTCGACACTGCTGCCACCTTTCATTGGAACCATCCTGCGTTGTGGATTTTCAGGAGCCAGCCGCCACTCCCAGCCACAGCCCCGAACACAAACCACGGCCCTTTTCCCTGGCAAAGAAAACTCACCCGCCCCGGTTCTGGCTGGCCGATCGCAGGAGCCACTTCCTCTATCAACCAGCCAACTCGACACTGTGCCACTTTCATCTGGGAACCATCCTGCGTATCGTGGATTTTCAGGAGCAGCCGGTCACTCCCAGCCACGCCCCGAACACAAACCACGGCCCTTTTCCTGGCAAACAAAACTCACCCGCCCTGCTTCTGGCTGGCAGATTGCAGGAGCCACTTCCCTCTCTCAAACCAGCCCGACTCGGCACTGGTGCCACCTTTCATCTGGGAACCATCCTGCGTATCGTGGATTTTCAGGACCACCGGCCACTCCAGACACAGTCCCCAAACAAATACTACGGTCCTTTCCCGGAGTAAAATGCCTGCCCGTCATCTGGCTGGCAGATTGCAGAACACTTCCCTCTATCAAACCAGCCTGATCGGCACTGGTGCCACCTTTCATTGGGAACCATCCTGCGTATCGTGGATTTTCAGGAGCCAGCCGGCCACTCCCAGCCACAGGCCCCGAACACAAACCACGGCCCTTTTCCCTGGCAATAAAACTCACCGCCCGCTTCTGGCTGGCAGATTGCAGGAGCCACTTCCCCTATCAAACCAGCCCGACTCCGCCCTGGTGCCACCTTTCATCTGGGAACCATCCTGCGTATCGTGGATTTTCAGGAGCCAGCCGGCCACTCCCAGCCACAGGCCCCCGAACACAAACCACGGCCCTTTTCCCTGGCAAACAAAACTACCCCCCCGTCTTCTGGCTGGCAGATTGCAGGAGCCACTTGCTCTATCAAACCAGCCTGACTCGACACTGGTGCCAACTTTCATCTGGAACCATCCTGCGTATCGTGGATTTTCAGGAGCCAGCCGGCCACTCCCAGCACAGCCCCCAAACACAAACTACGGCCCTTTTC
>NW_026993216.1:0-17661 GCF_028769735.1 Zonotrichia leucophrys gambelii
CCACCGCTCGAATCACAACACGGCCTTTCCGCAAAAGCAACTACAAACCGTATTCGCTGGCCATTCAGAGCCTCCCTTTGCAATCCGCACTGGACCTGTGCACCTTCACGGCACCATCGCCAATCCGGTTCACGGCACGGCACTACCACCGCCCCATCCAAAAAAAATACGGCCTTTTCCTGGATAAAAACTCCCGCCCTCTGGTGAGTGCAGGACTTGCACTTCAACACCCCTTGGCACTGGTCCACCTTTCATTCGGGACCCCGCGGGATTCAGGCCCGGCCCTCCGCCAAGGCCCCCACACAACACGGCCCTTTCCTGGCAAACAAAAACCCCCGCTTGGCTGGGATTGCAGGGCCCTCCATCAAACAGGACTCTGGTGCCCCTTTTCATGGGAACCACCGCGTACGGGATTTTCGGCCACCGGCCACACCACACGGCCCCAAAATACGGCCTTTCCTGAAGTAAAACACCGCTCCGGTGCAATTGCAGGAGCACTTCACATATCAAACCGCCTACCTCACGGACCACCTTCTTTCTGGAGCACCACTCGTCGGCCCGGATCAGACCACGGCCTCCACAAAAAAACCGCCGCCCTTTCGAACAGACCACTGCCCTATTAGCACTGGCGCACCTTTCTCTGACATCCTGCCTATGTGGATTGACCACCGGCCACTCCCGCAGCCCCAAAATCACGCCACTTCCCTAACACGCCCCACCAGATCGACCATTCCGATCAATCCGCCCGACTGGCCTGGTGCCACCTTTCACATCACCACTGATGTGCCACGCCTGCAACCACGGCGTAGAACAGACCCCGCCCTCCAGCACAGACCACCAACCCGGCCCTTCGGAACATCAACCGCCGACCGCTGGTGCACCTTTCATCTAACCACCGCGACTGGATTTCACCAGGACCTCCGCACGGCCCAAAAACCACCGCCCTTCCCGGAACAAAACACCGCCCCTTTGCTGGAATTGCAAGCCACTTGGCTCATCAACCAGCCCACTCACCGGTGCACTTCATCTGGGAACCATCCTGCGTATCGTGGATTTTCAGGAGCCAGCCGGCCACTCCCAGCACAGGCCCCAACACAACACGGCCTTTTCCTGGCAAAAAACTACCCCCCTTGCTGGCAGATTGCGAGCCACTTCCTCTATAACCAGCCCGACTCGGCACTGGTGCCACCTTTCATCTGGGAACCATCCTGCGTATCGGGATTTTCAGGAGCCAGCCGGCCACTCCAGCCACAACCCACAGCAAAACGCCCTTTCCCGAATAACTACGCTGCGTCGGCTGGCAATCAGAGCCACTTGCCTTCACCACCCGACTGATGTGCATTTCATCTGGACCATCCGCACGGGATCAGGACCACCGCCACTCCCACCAGGCCAAACACAAACCACGCCCTTCCTGGAGAACTGAAGCTCTCTGCTGCAATTGCAGGGCACTTCCCTTCACGCGACCGCACTGGTGCACTTTCAGGACCACCGCGATCGTGATTCAGAGCCACCGGCCCTCCGCACGGCAAAAAAACACGCCCTTTCCTGGAAGAAAACTGCCACCTCTGGCGGCAGATGGACCACTGGCCCTCACGGCTACTGGCACTGGCCACTTCACGGGACCATCCCATCGGATTTTCCCGGGCATCATGCCAGCCCTCGACAAAATCGGACCTTCCTGAATAAACCGCCTCTGGCTGGCAACTCTACTGGGACCATCCTCGTATCGTGGATTTTCGGAGCCAGCCGCACTCCACCCAGCCCCGAACACACTACGGCTTTTCCATGGCAGCAAAACTACCCGCCCACGTTCCCGGCTGGCAGATTCAGGAGCCCTTCCTGCTATCAAACCAGCCCGACTTGGCACTGTGCCACTTTGGGAACCATCCTGATCGTGATTTCAGAGCCAGCCGGCCCTCCCAGCCACAGGCCCCAGAATCACTGGCCCTTTTCCCTGGAACTAAACTACCGCCCCATCGCTGCAATTGCAGGATCCCTTGGTAAAACAGCCCACTACTGGCTGCACCTTTCTGGACCATCTGCTATCGTGGATTTTCAGGGCACGGCCACTCACAGGACCACACTAATCGGCTTTTCCTGAAAGACACCCAGCCCAGCCCCACATTGCAGCTTCCCTGGTATCAAAACAGCCCGCTGCACTGGTGCACTTCACTGGGACCATCATCAATCGAGCGACTTCGGCACTGGTGCCACTTCATCTGGAACCATCCGCTACGTGAATTTCAGACCAGCCGCCATCCCAGCCAACAGCCCCCACAAACGCCTTCCTGAAAACCCCTCGCTGATGCAGCATGCTAACACCCGCACTGCCTTTCTCCAAAACTGACCTGCCCCCTTCTGGCTGGCAGATTGCAGGAGCCACTTGCCTCTATCAAACCAGCCCGACTGGCACTGGTGCCACCTTTCATCTGGGAACCATCCTGCGTATCGTGATTTCAGAGCAGCCGCCCTCCCACCAAGGCCCCGAACACAAACCACGGCCCTTTTCCTGGAAAAACTACCGCCGCTTCTGGCTGGCAGATTGCAGAGCCACTTCCCTATCACCAGCCGACTTGGCATGGTCCCTTTCTGGAACCATCTGCTATCCCCGAAACACAAACTACGGCCCCTTTCCCTGGAAGTAAAACTGACTTGCCTATCTTCTGGCTGGCAGATTGCAGGAACCACTTGGCTCTCTCAAACCAGCCCAACTTGGCACTGGTGCCACCTTTCATCTGGGAACCATCCTGCGTATCGTGGATTTTCAGGAGCCAGCCGGCCACTCCCAGCCACAGGCCCCCGAACACAAACCACGGCCCTTTTCCCTGGAATTAAAACAGACCTGCCCATCTTCTGGCTGGCAGATTGCAGGAGCCACTTGGTACTATCAAACCAGCCCGACTTGGCACTGCTGCCACTTTTCATCTGGGAACCATCCTGCGTATCGTGGATTTTCAGGAGCCAGCCGGCCACTCCCAGCCACAGGCCCCGAACACAAACCACGGCCCTTTGCCCTGGCAAACAAAACTCACCCGTCCCGCTTCTGGCTGGCAGATTGCAGGAGCCACTTCCCCATATCAAACCAGCCCGACTCGGCACTGGTGCCACCTTTCATCTGGGAACCATCCTGCGTATCGTGGATTTTCAGGAGCCAGCCGGCCACTCCCAGCCACAGGCCCCCGAACACAAACCACGGCCCTTTTCCGTGACAAAGAAAACTCACCCGCCCCGCTTCTGGCTGGCAGATTGCCAGAGACACTTCCCTCTATCAAACCAGCCCGACTTGGCACTGGTGCCACCTTGGGTCTGGGAGCCATCCTGCATATTGGGGATTTTCAGGGGCCAGCCGGCCACTCCCAGCCACAGGCCCCCAAATACAAACTACGGCCCTTTTCCCTGGAAGTAAAACTGACCTGCCCATCATCTGGCTGGCACATTGCAGGAGTCACTTGCCTCTATCAATCCAGCCCGACTTGGCACTGGTGCCACCTTTCATCTGGGAACCGTCCTGCGTATCGTGGATTTTCAGGAGCCAGCCGGCCACTCCCAGACACAGGCCCCCGAACACAAACCACGGCCTTTTCCTGAGAAGAAAACTACCGCCCCGCTCTGCTGGCAGATGCAGAGACACTTCCTCTATCAAACCAGCCTGACTCGGTACTGGTGCCACCTTTCATCTGGAACCATCCTGCGTATCGTGGATTTTCAGGAGCCAGCCGGCCACTCCCAGACACAGGCCCCAGAACAAATACTACGGCCATTTTCCTGACGAAGTAAAACTCACCCTGCCCGCTTCTGGCTGGCAGATTGCAGGAGCACTTCCCTCTATCAAATCCAGCCTGACTCGGTCACTGGTGCCACCTTTCATCTGGAACCAATCCTGCGTATCGTGGATTTTCAGGAGCCAGCCGGCCACTCCCAGCACAGGCCCCAAACAAATAGCACGGCCTTTTCCCTGGAAGAAAATCTCACCGCCCGTCTTCTGGCTGGCAGATTGCAGGAGCCACTTGCCTCTATCAAACCAGCCCACTTGGCACTGGTGCCACCTTTCATCTGGGAACAATCCTGCGTATCGTGGATTTTCAGTGAGCCAGCCGGCCACTCCCAGCCACAGGCCCCCAAACACAAACCACCGCCCTTTTCCCTGGAAATCAAAACTCACCGCCCGCTTCTGGCTGGCAAATTGCAGGAACCACTTGGCTCTGTCAAAGTAGCCCAACTTGGCACTGGTGCCACCTTTCATCTGGGTACCGTCCTGCGTATCGTGGATTTTCAGGAGCCAGCCGGCCACTCCCATCCACAGGCCCCCGAACACAAACCACGGCCCTTTTCCTGGAAAAAACTACCCCCCTTCTGGCTGGCAGATTGCAGTAGCCACTTGACTCTTCAAGTAGCCCAACTCGGCACTGGTGCCACCTTTCATCTGGGACCATCCTGCGTATCGTGGATTTTCAGGAGCCAGCCGGCCACTCCCACCACAGGGCCCCTGAACACAAACCACGGCCCTTTTCCCTGGAAAGAAAACTACCGCCCTTCTGGCTGGCAGATTGCAGAGCCCCTTGCCTCTATCAATCCAGCCCGACTGGCACAGGTGCCCTTTCATCTGGGAACCATCCTGCGTATCGTGGATTTTCAGGAGCCAGCCGGCCACTCCCAGCCACAGCCCCCCGAACACAAACCACGGCCCTTTTCCCTGGAAAGAAAACTGACCCGCCCCTTCTGGCTGGCAGATTGCAGGAGCACTTCCCTCTATCAATCCAGCCCGACTTGGCACAGGTGCCCTTTCATCTGGGAACCATCCTGCGTATCGTGGATTTTCAGGAGCCAGCCGGCCACTCCCAGCCACAGGTCCATGAACACAAACCACGGCCCTTTTCCCTGGCAAAGAAAACTCACCCGCCCCGCTTCTGGCTGGCAGATTGCAGGAGCCACTTCCCTCTATCAACCAGCCCGACTCGGCACTGGTGCCACCTTTCATCTGGGAACCATCTGCTATCGTGAGAATTTTCTAGGTGGCCAGGCCATCTGACCCGCCGACTTGGCCCATGAAACAACACGTTTGCTCCTGAAACAAACTACCACCGTTGCTGGCTGGCAGAGTGCAGGGCACTCCATATCAAGGCGACTCCGGCATGTGCACCTTCATCGGAGAAATCTTTGGAATTAAGAGGAATCCATAAAGTTAGGTGTTTGTCCATGGCCAGTTACTTCGCTGCTTGGCCAGCGGTCAGAATAATGTGTTACCGAGTTACTTTGGCTGGACGGAAGAGGCAGTGAGTACCACAGGGACATTGACAGGACTCCAGGTTAGTACCATCAGGAGAGCGCTTCTGGCAATGTTAGGATAGAAGGGAAGGATCTGCGAGGAGGGGGAAGTAAAATGATATTCCATACACAATACTCCCCTAGTTTTGTTGTAAACAGAATAAGGCTGTGGTTCATTCAAATTTTACTCAGGTCAGGGAAGGGGAGGGGACAGGTGAGTCACCAACCAGGTGAATTGGCAGGGTCTCCAGGTACTAGGGACACCTATCACACGACGCCTTGCTGGTATGTTAGCCTGATTGACAGGGCACACTCAGCGAGGGGCGAGGGGGAAGGGAGAAGGTAAAACAGGATATTGCAACACACCACAACAACTCCCCCTAGTTTTGTTTAAAAAGAAGAGGACTGTGTTTATGGTGCAGAATGATTCTACTGAGGCTTCTAGGTCATCCACTGGAGCACTGAGGGCTTCCAAATGGTAGACCTCAGGAGGGGGAGATGAGCTTGAGATTAACTTGAGAACCATGCGTCTGATTACTCCAAAAACAATGCTAAAAACTACAATAACTACAACTAAAATAAACAGCACTAAAATTACAGTTTTCAGAATAGATCCCAACCAGCCCGAGAGTCCCCAGCCATTGAAAAGTCCATTCAGCTCGTTGTCAGTTTCTCTGTTGATGTCTGAGAACCTTTATCGAGGTAGTCCATATGTGGTTTGGGCTGCGGTACTATGTAGGAGATTGCAGGTGGGATGATCACGAGTAGGACGAGAAGCAGGCTCGGTCTCATGACGTCTCAAGGCTACACACGAACAGTGGGATCTAAACTGGTACAAAAACTTGAGACAAACATATATTACAAACTATTCCAGATAGGAGGCTTAAATGGAATTTCCTCCAGAGAACGTGCGCGGCGTTTTCTTCTCCAGGCAGCATGAGCAACCTGGGGTGCTTCTGCAGATTTCTCTGAGCCTTTGGGAACATAGGGCTTTACCCATTTGGAAGGAACCCACCTTAAACCAGAGGGGGTGGATACACAGGCGTATCCACGTCCCCAAGTAACCAATTTGTAAGGTCCCACCATTTTCCAAGTCTCAGGGTCCTTTACTAAAACCGGAGGTTTTTCTTTCATCAACCTGTGACTGTTCCCCCAAAGTGGCGTAGGATGGGAGGGTTCAGGCTGTCAAAAGAACAATTCAGAAAATTTATTG
Organism: Zonotrichia leucophrys gambelii; assembly: GCF_028769735.1. NCBI lineage: Eukaryota > Metazoa > Chordata > Aves > Passeriformes > Passerellidae > Zonotrichia > Zonotrichia leucophrys. The sequence goes on from NW_026993216.1 coordinate 6,482, forward strand.
TGAATAGCGCCCTGGATAACCGGATGTGGGGAGGTTCTACCTTCAGAACCTGTTGTTGCTGGTCCAGGACCCTTTTAATATCACGGTGAGTTCTTTCTACAATGGCTTGACCTGTAGGGGAGTAGGGATGCCAGTTTTGTGCTCTACTCCCCATTGCTGCAGGAAGCTCCCGAATTCCTTGGATCTATAAGCAGGCCCATTATCAGTTTTCAGCTCCTTGGGGATGCCCATGAAAGAAAAAGCCTGTAAGAGGTGCTTAATAGCATCAATAGATGATTCTCCTGTGTGGGCAGAAGCATAGACCGCTCCAGAAAAGGTATCTACGCTAACATGAACATATTTCTGCCGTCCAAAAGCCTGTATGTGTGTTACATCTGTTTGCCACAGTTCACAACTGTTCAGTCCCCTTGGGTTTGCTCCCGTACTCACTGTAGGGAGTGCATGTTGTTGGCAATTTGGGCACGTGGCCACAATCGCTTTGGCCTGTTCTCGAGTGATGTTAAACTGGCGAACCAGGCCAGGTGCATTTTGGTGGAAAAGCTGGTGGCTGATTTTTGCCTGTTCAAAAACATTTGGGAGAGTGGCCATCACTGCAGGCGCAGCAAGAGCATCTGCCCTTCTGTTGCCTTCAGCGATAAACCCTGGCAAGTCAGTGTGTGACCTGACATGCATCACATAAAAGGGTTGCTCTCGGTGAGTGACTAACTTTACCAGTTTGGAAAGCAATTCAAAAAGTGCAATGTTAGATACATCTTGCAGTATTGCTTGATCTGCTCTGGATACTACTCCTGCCACGTATGCAGAGTCTGTAATCAGATTAAATGGTTCTGAGAACCTTTCAAAAGCCCTAACAACTGCAGCCAATTCAGCAACCTGAGGTGAACCTTCCACCTCAGCAATGTCCGTCTCCCACTGCTGGGTTTGAGGATCTTTCCAAGTCATAACAGACTTGTGGGACCTCCCGGACGCATCTGTAAAGACAGTCAGAGCCCTTTTTAAAGGTCTCCTACTTAGAGCAGTTCTTAATTTTAAAGTAAATTGAACATCTTGTTCAAACAATTTGCAAGCGGGTCGTGCTACCGAAAATTGTCCTGAGTAGGAATCCAGAGCAAACTGCAACACTTCATTTTCTTGAAACAATTGTTCCAGTATTTTCATAGTATTTTGACCTGATTTTAACTCAACTGGAATGTGAATGCACTTAAAATCACATCCTGCTAACTCCCTGATCCGGGTCCTTGCTTTCCGGATCAGTTCTGCTATCAGCTCTTGAGGCTTTGTCAGCCTCTTGGACCTTTTGTGACTGAGGAAAACCCATTCTATGATCAAGAGAGAGTCCCTCTGGTCCCGGTCCTTTTTTGGTGTGTCCTTTGCCTTAGGTGTTTGTTTTTCCTCCCACTGGAAAATAATTCCATGGAGGTGTGGCAACTTACCTAGGATGATAAATTTGAATGGCAGGTCAGGCCGGCATCGGTGGGCCTGTCTTGTGGACATTGCAATCTGAACCTTTTCTAGAGCTTTCCGTGCCTCTGGGGTAATAGACCTAGGAGCCCCTGGGTCCTCTCCCCCTTTCAATAAATTGAAAAGAGGGGCAAGGTCTTCATTAGTCAGACCAAGCCATGGTCTTACCCAGTTCAAAGACCCACACAACTTGTGGACATCCGCAAGGGTCTTGATCCTTGGATTGATTTCTAGTTTTTGAGGAACAATGGTCCTATTTCCAATTTCTAAGCCCAAATACTTCCAAGGTGGCATCTTTTGAATTTTCTGTTCCTGCAGCTCGAACCCTGCAACAATCAATGCATCGATCGTTAGGTCAAGCGCATGTGTTAGTAAATCATCATTGGGGGCACACACAAGGATATCATCCATATAATGATAAATGATGGCCTTCTCTGCGGCTGCACGAACTGGGGAAAGCAGGGAAGAGACATACCACTGGCAGATAGCTGGAGATACCTTTAGGCCCTGAGGAAGAACGGTCCAATGGTACCTTTTCATAGGAGCTTCTGAATTGATAGAAGGGACAGAGAATGCCAAACGCGGTGCATCATCAGGGTGCAATGGGATTTGGAAAAAACAATCTTTAATATCAATAACAGCTAATTTCCAATCTTGGGGAAGCATTGTTGGGGATGGCATACCAGGTTGAGGAGAACCCATATCTTCAATTACATTATTAATTTGTCGGAGGTCACAGAGAAGTCGCCACCTCTTTTTGTCAGCTTTTTGGATGACAAACACTGGAGAGTTCCATGGGGACATGGTCTCCACAATGTGGCCCTTTCTTAGTTGCTCTTGTACTAGTTCCTCAAGCACCTTTATTTTTTGTTTACTGAGTGGCCACTGTTTCACATCAACTGGTTCGTCTGTTTTCCACTTAAGTTTTTGGGTGGGGCGCTGTTGTTTAATGACTGCTGCACAAAAATGCTGTGGAGAGTCTGGAATATTAATTGTGACACCCCACTGGGCCATTAAATCTCTCCCTAACAAAGGTTCTGAATAATCTAACACAAATGGACGGATATTTGCCAATTGTCCGTTTGGACCCTCGAATTGAATAATGCTTTTGGATTGCCTTGCCAATTGCAGACCTCCTACACCTCGAAGGTGACCAGCAACATTTTGTAAAGGCCAGTGAGCTGGCCAGTCTTGTACTGGAATCACTGTGCAGTCTGCACCTGTGTCTACAAGCATCTCAATGCGTTTAGACTCCCCACTCCCACTGACATTGCACCACAATTTGGGTTTATCTGTCCCAATAACTTGGACCCGGGCGACTGTGGGCCCTTGTTTATCGACATTTTCAGGTAAAGATGGCACAGGGATAGCTTGAGCAACAATTTGTCCCTTGGGAAGAAACAGGGGTGGGTGGAAACAGTGCAGGCTGAGAACAAATTGCTTAGGATCTGATGTTGTCAGTCCCGGAGCAATTTCGATCTCTTGTGGTGTGTTTTTGTCCCCAGTGATGATGTACTTACAACGAATTTGGTTCCAAGTACCTTTCTGTTCAGGATTTACAGAGACAATATGCCAGTCAGTGTCCTTCAGGTGGAGTGACTCTGTCAGCTGCAACCTGTAAGGCTCATTGACAGAAGATGCGGTTAATACAGAATTACTTAAATCATAACAAAGCTTATTTTGTTTCACTTTCAACAGTGGACTAGCAGACTTGGTCTTTGAAGCACCTGCTTTACTTACACAAATGTTAATATTATCGCGCGCTTGATTTGTTTTGCTACCCTTATTCTCTTGGCCTGCTCCTTTTATGTCTGCACGCCTGGCAGGCTGGCGCTTTATTCTTCGTTTTTTTGTTGTTGACCCCCAGGGAGGGCTTGCAGTTCTCCTCCCCTGCTATTTTTAAATTCATCAAATTCCCTTTTCAGTAACCATCACTGGTTACTCCAGTGCCCTAGCTTATTGCAAAGCAGGCATGGTTTAGTGGGCTCAACCATTGCCGGTCTCCGCTGCTGCCCAGGGTACTGCTGTGCTGAGGGAGAAGGTGCAGGGCTGGCAACAGCAACACGCTGAGGTGGTCTTGGCAGCAGCCTTGGTCTGGTGTCTTCAGCTACAGTCATCAGAGGCACTTTCCTGTTACAGACTAGAAGCATATCTTTTAATGTAGGGGAAGGTTCCATAGGAAGGCTCAGGATTGCTGCTCGACACTGTTCATTTGCATTTGTAAACGCTATTTCTTCTAAAATTGCTTCCCTTGCATTTTCCTTTTTAACTTGTATTTCAATGGCTCTAGTTAGCCTTTCTACAAATTTCACAAAAGGTTCTGATGGTAGTTGTTTGATTTTACTATAGGGCTCAAAAGGCCCCTCAGGTTGAAGGGAAAAGAATGCCTTTTCAGCTGCTTCCTTTACTTTCTCAAGTGTTTCTGCAGGAATTGCAGCAGCTTGGACTGAGGGAGAAGACCATTGACCCTCACCACAGAGGTGGTCAATAGTAATAAGGTTACCATTGTTGTCTTTTGCTGTGTTTGGATCAGCCTGTAAGCCTGGGAGAGCATCTTTTAGCAGTTGTTTCAATGCTGATTCCCATAATTTGAATTCCGTGGATGTCATGAGACATGAAAACAGTTGTTTTAAATCATGTGGAACCACAATAGTCCTACTTAATTCAGAATTTAAAAGGCCACGGAAATATGGACTGTGTGGACCATATTCTTTATGAGATTTACAGATCTCTTTAATCAATTGTCGTCCAAAAGAACTCCAATTAGCAGTTGGGGCTGCTCCTGCTTGAGCTGCAGGCTGAAACGTAACAGGAGCCAGTGACAACATGGCACCATACATTGGGTCTGCCGTTCCCTGCTCTGTATCCCTGGAATCAGAAGCATTGGGATCACAGCTACAGGTTTGGGGACAGGCAGTGGGTGTGTCCCCACCGTGGGAACCCAGGGAGGGGGCGGGGACAGGGAGCCGGCAAGGGGCGGGGAAACCGTGGGAACAGGGGGCGGGGTCAAGGGGCTGGCAGGGGGCGGGGATACCGTGGGAACAGGGGGCGGGGTCACCTGGTGACATCACGTCAGCAGCCGCCCCCTGGGAGGAGTAGAGGGGCGGAGCTGAGGGTACTGCAGGAAAGGCGGGGGGAGGGGAGAAGGTGTCACGAGGAACAGGAGGAGAGGGGGATGGGGATGGAATTTTGGAATGCTTAAGAGGATTTTGGGAAGAAGAAGACCCGGTTTGGGAAGATGCCACGTGGCATCCACCATCTTGTGCACCCCCTAGGGACTGGGGGCCATTTTGGACATCACTGCTCTCCGAAAAGCTAACACGTGCTGGGGATTTTTTTGGGGAAAGAGGTTTAGGGGTTTTAGAGGGAGAGGGAGGAACAGGGAGAGCAGAGGCACATGGCTTTACATTTGGCTTTTTCTCCATTTCCTTTTGTTTGAGCAATGCTGTTCGAATTTGCAAACTCCAGAACACAAATTTAGCTGAGGGTAATTTGCCAGATTGTCCTAAGGTTATCAATTCATTCCCAACTTTATCCCAGAATTGAATATTGTGGATTTCTTCAGGGGAAATGTTTGGGAACTGCAGAAAAAGCCATCTTATAAACTGTTTCAATTTTCCTTTAGAGAATTTCACATTACTCTTGATTAAAATGCTAACAATATGATAATACACTCCCCTTTGTACAATGCTAAGTTTGGAACCCATGTTAAAAAGCAAAGTACTTAATCCCGCCTGACCAAAAACAAAGCTAAAATCAGCTACCAATTTCTAAAAAAAACCACAGATAGAAAGCGATAACGAGCAGACAAAAGCTTCACAATGCAGCTGTATATACTGCTTTTAAAATTCCCGGGCAGCAGCAGCAGGGCACGCCCTGCCGAGCCGAGGCAGAAACAAAGCCTCCCCCGCGGTGGAATGCAGCCCCCCCGCGGAGCAGAGACAGCAGCCACTCCACGTGGCAGCCGAAACCGGGACGCCCCCCCCCCCCCGCCGCCGCGTGTGCAGAGCACGCCCGACCCCGCAGGTCCCCCGGCCACGTGGAAAGAGAGCCCCCCCCTCTCCCGCAAAGAGAAAGAGAAAGAGAGTCTCCTAACACGTGTCTGAACACGCTGCTGAGCCGGGGGGGGGGGAAGGGCAGAGAGCGATCCCGCTCCGGCGCGAATTCTAAAAAACAGTGAAACACGCAGCAGGAAAGCTAAACTAGAACGCTATGAATTCTCGTCTGTGGGGCTGCGCAGCCAAAATGCAAAGGCAAAAAAGGAACAGAACTCGCGGCAGAGTCTGTTTTTGAGCTTTTGCTCTACCGAAAGCAGAGATACTCACGTGAAATGGAAGCTGTAGGCTGGGTCTAGGCAGGCAGGTCTCCACCGGAAAAGGACCTCTCTCTGGGTGCAAGAGAGGCTACCCTTTTCTTCCTCTGGAAAATCTGCTCACCACAATGAAGCTGGGCTTTCCAGAAGGCACCGAACAGTCCACGAAACTTTTTCTGGGAATATTCCCAAAGTCTCTAGCTGGGAGTCTTGAAGCCAGGCTCCTTTCAGCTGGATGCACGGCTGGCAGAAGCTTCTCTGAGGTACTGCGAGTCCGTTTTCTGGCTGCAGAGTCGAGCCACCACAGGGACGCCAATATATTGGAATAAGTATCCCAATATAACCAGTTAGATGGTGCCTAGGCCAGTTCTGACCTTCGCTGCTTGGCCAGAGGCAGCACTGTGGTGTTTAACCCCAGAGTTAACCTTGGCTGGCGGCAGAGTGCAGCGGGGCACAAGACAGGACTCCGTTCTCCTCAGGAGAGAGCTTCTGGTGATGGTGGAGAGAAAGGGAATGGATTCTGCTAGAAGGTACCCAGATGTTTATTCCATGAGTACAGATACGTCTGCACTGGGCCACTACTGGTAACAGAATAATGGCCGCATGGTCTCATTCACATTTTAAGCTCAGGACAGGGGAAGGGGAGGGGACAGGTGAGTCACCAACCAGGTGAAGGGCAGGGTCTCCAGGTACTAGGGTCACCTATCACACGACGCCTTGCTGGTATGTTAGCCTGATTGACAGGGCACACTCAGCGAGGGGCGAGGGGGAAGGGAGAAGGTAAAACAGGATATTGCAACACACCACAACAACCATCCTGCGTATCGTGGATTTTCAGGAGCCAGCTGGCCACTCCCAGACACAGGCCCCCGAACACAAACCACGGCCCTTTTCCCTGGAAGTAAAACTGACCTGCCCGTCATCTGACTGGGAGATAGCAGGAGCCACTTGCCTCTATCAATCCAGCCCGACTCGGCACTGGTGCCACCTTTCATCTGGGAACCATCCTGCGTATCGTGGATTTTCAAGAGCCAGCCGGCCACTCCCAGCCACAGGCCCCCGAACACAAACCACGGCCCTTTTCCGTGACGAAGAAAACTCACCCGCCCCGCTTCTGGCTGGCAGATTGCCAGAGACACTTCCCTCTATCAAACCAGCCCGACTCGGTACTGGTGCCACCTTTCATCTGGGAACCATCCTGCGTATCGTGGATTTTCAGGAGCCAGCCGGCCACTCCCAGACACAGGCCCCGAAACACAAACCACGGCCCTTTTCCCTGGCAAAGAAAACTCACCCACCCCGCTTCTGGCTGGAAGATTGCAGGAGCCACTTGACTCTATCAAACCAGCCCGACTCGGCACTGGTGCCACCTTTCATCTGGGAATCATCCTGCGTATTGTGGATTTTCAGGAGCCAGCCGGCCACTCCCAGCCACAGGCCCCCAAAAAAATACTACGGCCCCTTTCCCTGGAATTAAAACTGACCTGCCCATCTTCTGGCTGGCAGATTGCAGGAGCCACTTGGTACTATCAAACCAGCTCGACTTGGCACTGCTGCCACTTTTCATCTGGGAACCATCCTGCGTATCGTGGATTTTCAGGAGCCAGCCGGCCACTCCCAGCCACAGGCCCCCAAACACAAACTACGGCCCTTTTCCCTGGAATTAAAACTGACCTGCCCATCTTCTGGCTGGCAAATTGCAGGAACCACTTCGCTCTGTCAAAGTAGCCCAACTTGGCACTGGTGCCACCTTTCATCTGGGAACCGTCCTGTGTATCGTGGATTTTCAGGAGCCAGCCGGCCACTCCCATCCACAGGCCCCCGAACACAAACCACGGCCCTTTTCCCTGGCAAAGAAAACTCACCCGCCCTGCTTCTGGCTGGCAGATTGCAGTAGCCACTTGCCTCTATCAATCCAGCCCGACTCGGCACTGGTGCCACCTTTCATCTGGGAACCATCCTGCGTATCGTGGATTTTCAAGAGCCAGGCGGCCACTCCCAGCCACAGGCCCCCAAATAAAAACTACGGCCCTTTTCCCTGGAAGTAAAACTGACCTGCCCATCATCTGGCTGGCACATTGCAGGAGTCACTTGCCTCTATCAATCCAGCCCGACTTGGCACTGGTGCACCTTTCATCTGGGAACCATCCTGCGTATCGTGGATTTTCAGGAGCCAGCCGGCCACTCCCAGCCACAGGCCCCCGAACACAAACCACGGCCATTTTCCCTGGCAAAGAAAACTCACCCGCCCCGCTTCTGGCTGGCAGATTGCAGGAGCCACTTCCCCATATCAAACCAGCCCGACTCGGCACTGGTGCCACCTTTCATCTGGGAACCATCCTGCGTATCGTGGATTTTCAGGAGCCAGCCGGCCACTCCCAGCCACAGGCCCCCGAACACAAACCACGGCCCTTTGCCCTGGCAAACAAAACTCACCCGCCCCGCTTCTGGCTGGCAGATTGCAGGAGCCACTTCCCCATATCAAACCAGCCCACCTTGGCACTGGTGCCACCTTTCATCTGGGAACCATCCTGCGTATCGTGGATTTTCAGGAGCCAGCCGGCCACTCCCAGCCACAGGCCCCCAAACACAAACTACGGCCCTTTTCCCTGGAAGTAAAACTGACCTGCCCGTCATCTGCCTGGCAGATTGCAGGAGCCACTAGCCTCTATCAAACAAGCCCGACTTGGCACTGGTGCCACCTTTCATCTGGGAACCATCCTGCATATCGTGGATTTTCAGGAGCCAGCCGGCCACTCCCAGCCACAGGTCACCGAACAAAAACCACGGCCCTTTTCCCTGGCAAACAAAACTTAACGACCCCGCTTCTGGCTGGCAGATTGCAGGAGCCACTTGCCTCTATCAAACCAGCCCGACTCGGCACTGGTGCCACCTTTCATCTGGGAACCATCCTGCGTATTGTGGATTTTCAGGGGCCAGCCGGCCACTAATAGCCACAAGTCCCCAAAAATAATCTACGGCCCTTTTCTCTGGAAGTAAAACTGACCTGCCCATCATCTGGCTGGCACATTGCAGCAGCCACTTGGTAATATCAAACCAGCCCAACTCGGTACTGGTGCCACCTTTCATCTGGGAACCATCCCTCATATCATGGATTTTCAGGAGCCAGCCGGCCACTCCCAGCCACAGGCCCCGAAACACAAACTACGGCCCCTTTCCCTGGAAGTAAAACTGACTTGCCCATCTTCTGGCTGGCAGATTGCAGGAACCACTTGGCTCTCTCAAACCAGCCCAACTTGGCACTGGTGCCACCTTTCATCTGGGAACCATCCTGCGTATCGTGGATTTTCAGGAGCCAGCCGGCCACTCCCAGCCACAGGCCCCCGAACACAAACCACGGCCCTTTTCCCTGGAATTAAAACAGACCTCCCCATCTTCTGGCTGGCAGATTGCAGGAGCCACTTGGTACTATCAAACCAGCCCGACTTGGCACTGCTGCCACTTCTCATCTGGGAACCATCCTGCGTATCGTGGATTTTCAGGAGCGAGCCGGCCACTCCCAGCCACAGGCCCCCGAACACAAACCACGGCCCTTTTCCCTGGCAAACAAAACTCTCCCGCCCCGCTTCTGGCTGGCAGATTGCAGGAGACACTTCCCTCTATCAAACCAGCCCGACTCGGTACTGGTGCCACCTTTCATCTGGGAACCATCCTCTATCTGGATTTTCAGCGACGCAACCGCCAACCTCCCAGCCATCAGCCCACAACACTAACCACGCCCCTTTCCTGGAACAAACTCACACGCCCCCTTCTGCTGCAATTGCAGAGCCACTTCGCATCAAACCACCCACTCGCACGTGCCAACCTTTCATCTGGAACCACCCTACGGATTTCAGAGCCAGCCCCACTCCCACCACAGGCCCACCAACACAAACACGGCCCTTTCCCTGGAAAAAACTGACCCCCCCACTTCTGCTGCAATTGCAGACACTTGCTCTATCAAAACCCACTGGCACTGGGCCACCTTTCATCTGGAACCATCCTGCTATCGTGGATTTTCAGAGCCACCGCCCCTCCCACCACAGCCCCAACACAAACTACGCCCTTTTCCCTGCAAAAAACTCACCCCGCTTCTGCTGCAGATTGCAGAGCCACTTCCCTCTATCAAACCACCCAACTTGCACTGTGCCACCTTTCATCGGGAACCATCCTGCGATCGTGGATTTTTAAGCCAGCCGCCACTCCCACCACAGCCCCCAACACAAACCACGGCCCTTTCCCTGAAATAAAACTACCTCCCCGCTCTGCTGGCAATTGCATGGACCCCTTCCTCTATCAAACCACCCGACTCGCACTGTGCCACCTTTCATCTGGAACCATCCTGCTATTGTGGATTTCAGCCAGCCGCCACTCTACCACAGCCCCCAAAAAAACACGCCCTTTCCGAATAAAACTACCGCCCCCCCTTCTGCTGCAGATTGCAGCCACTTGAATATCAAACCAGCCACTCACTGTCCACCTTTCATCGGGAACCATCCCTATCTGGATTTTCAGGAGCCACCGCCACTCCCAGCCACAGGCCCCCAACACAAACCACGGCCCTTTCCCTGCAAAAAAACTCACCCGCCCTTCTGCTGGCAGATTGCAGAGCCACTTCCCTCTATCAAACCAGCCTACTGCAACTGGTGCCACCTTTCATCTGGGAACCATCCTGCTATCGTGATTTTCAGAGCCACCGCCACTCCCACCACAGCCCCAAACACAAACCACGCCCTTTCCTGAAAATAAAACTGACCCCCTTCTGGCTGGCAGATTGCAGGAACCACTTGCTCTTCAAACCACCCAACTTGCACTGGTGCCACCTTTCATCTGAACCATCCTGCGTATCGTGATTTTCAGGAGCCAGCCGCCACTCCCAGCCACAGCCCCCAAACAAAACCACGCCTTTTCCCTGGAAAAAAACAACCCCCTTCTGGCTGCAATTGCAGAGCCACTTGTACTATCAAACCAGCCCGACTCACTGTGCCACCTTTCATCTCTGCTATGTGGTTTTTTAGGGCCAGCGGCCACTCCCAGCCAAGGCCCCCAAAAAACCCGGGCCCCCTTCCCGGAAAAAAATACCCCCCTTTGGTGGCGATTGCAGGAGCCCCTTCCCCAAAAAACCAGCCCACCGGCCCCGGGCCCCCTTTTATGGGAACCCCCCCGGTTGGGATTTTCAGGGCCCCCCCGGGCCCCTCCCAAGGGCCCCCCAACCCAAAACGGCCCCTTTCCCCGGAAAAAAACTGCCCATCTGGCTGGCAGATTGGGACCCCCCCTTTCAAACCGCCCCGGCATGGTGCCACCTTTCATTGGGCCTCCCGGTATGGGATTTTCAGGGGGCCCGGCCCCTCCCCAAGGCCCCCAACCAAAAAACCCGGCCCTTTTCCCTGGAAAAAAACTCCCCCCT